>NW_007260019.1:422784-450602 GCF_000164805.1 Carlito syrichta | reverse complement strand
AAAAAAAAAAAAAAAAATCTAGAGATTAGTTGCCTTTATGAGCCTAATATCAAGAACAGAGGCCTGGGCTATCGCGGAAGCCTGGTATGTCATAGCAGATGCTGGTCCCTGAAATTCACTCTTTATCTCGAAGGCTGCTTATGTGAACACCTGTAACTCCCTGTCTTGTTCTGGCTTCAGGAATAGATTTGGCCCATATACACGACAAGCCAGAATTTCCAGAGTTAATGCCCAAAAGCAACCTCCAACCAATGGACAGGGAGTTAATAAATAACCCAGCTTCCTTACCCTTCAGCTAGGATAACTCTGAGACACCATCTATACAACCTCTCAGAATTCTTCAGTGAGACTGTTTCTAAATCTCTGAGGGAGGCTGGAACTATCCTGACCACACCTCTGAGTGAGAGCCTTCTCTGAATGGAGGTAGTCCGCACCAGAAGTATGTGTATCTGAAAAGAGCTGACATTCTTAACAGATAATCATCAACTTCTATTTGAATACACACTTGCTTACGTACAGAAAGCTTGCTATTAATCTCTAACTTTATTTCATGTTATTGAAAAGGATTTCATCCCCTTGTATAATTTCAATCCTTTTCAATTTACTGTGGCTTATTCAATGGTCTAGCATTTAGTCTATCCTAAAGAATTTATGTGCACTTGAGAAAAATGTGTATTCCATACTTGTTGGGTGCAGAGAACTTTTAGATTTAGTTGATTTATGATGTTGTTCAAGTCTTTTATAACCTTTTGACTTTCTGCCTACCTGTTCTATTCATTATTAAAAGTGGGGTACTAAAGTTTTCAACTGTTATTATTCAACTGTTTCTCCTTCTAATTCTATTAGTTTTTACTTTGTGTATTTTGGGATCCTGTTGTTAGGAGCATACAAAATTATGACTGTTATGCCTTCCTAATAGATGGACCCGTTTTCATTACACAATAGCCTTCTTTAATCACAAAGGAAATTAGAAAACACTTAGAGATGAATGGAAACAAAGACATTATATATCAAAATTTATGGGACATTGCAAATATCAAAATTTATGGGACAGTGCAAAGGAGGAAATGCATAGCTCTAAACGTTTACGTTCCAAAAAGAGGAAGATTGCAAACCAATAACCTAATTTTGCAACCTAAGGAATTAAAAAATTAACTAACTAGACCCCAATCTAGCAGAATGAAGAGAGATTAATCAAATAGAGAATAAAAAATAATAGAGAACTCTGGCACCTCTCCTCTACCTTGGGGAGGTGAATCTCCTCTTCCCCTCTCTCTCTCTAATTTACTTTTTAAATAAACTATATTTTCTCATCTAAAAAGAATAATAATAGAAAAGATTAATAAAAACAAAATTTTGTTCTTTGAAAAGATTAATAAAATTGACGAACCTTTATCTAGATAGACCAGGAGAAAAGAGAGAATGCTCAAATTTTAAAATCAGAAATAAAAACATAGACATTATTACCAATTCTACCAAAATAAAAAGGATCATAAGACAGTACTATAAACAATTGTATGTCAACAAATTGAATAACCTAGATAAAATGAACAAATTCTTAGAAACACAAAACCTACGTTCTCCACCCATTGTGTTGTACAACAAAATACATGAGACTGTGCAATTATAAAGAACATAAATTTATTTCCTCGTGATTCTGGAGGCTGGAAAATCCATCACGTTTCTGGCAGGTTCAGTGTCTGATGAGGGCCTTTGTCTCTGCTTCCAAGTTGGCATATGAAATACTGTGTCCTCAAAAGATGAAAGAGCAGAAGAGCAAAAGGGATGGAAGGGGCCAACCTGCTTCCTCAATCCTCTTCATAAAGCACTAATCCCATTCTTGAGAACAGAGCTCTCATGACCTTAATTACCTCTTAAAGGTCCCATCTCTTAGTACTGCTGCATTGTGGATTAAATTTCAACAGAATTTGAGAGGAGACACAAACATTCCAAACATACAACTTCAAAACAATACTTCCAGGGATCATTTCTAGTTTGTTTCAAACCATAGTGCCTACCGAGACTAAGTCACAAAAAAATAGGAAATCAGAATAGACCCATAACTAGTAAGGAGATTGAATTGGTAATCAAAAATCTTCTGATGAAGAAAAGTCCTGGACTTAATGGCTTCACTAGTGAAATATACCAAACATTTAAAGAGAACTAGTACCAGTCCTTTTTAAATTTTTCCATCAAAAAATAAACAAAAACTGAAGAAAAGGGAGCACGTCCTAACTTTTTTTATGAAGCCAGCATCACCCTCACACAAAAGCCAGATAAAGACATCACACGTCTTTATGAACATTGGACCAATGTTCCTTTGAACATCGATGCAAAAATTCTCAACAGAATACTAGCAAATTAAATTCAACAGCATAATAAAAGCATATCATATGCCATGACCAAGTGGAATTTATTCCTGGAATGCAGGGATTGTTCAACATAAAAAAAATCAGTTAATGCAATACACCACATTAACAGAATAAAGGAAAAAAATCATCATCTCAATTGTAATGTACAGATTCTCAAAGCAAATGTACAGATTCAATGCAATTGAATATTGCTAAGTTGTCAATACTACCCAAAACAATATACAGTTTGATGCAATCCCTATCAGAATTCCAATTATATTTTTTGCAGAAATAGAAAAAATCCCATCTTAGAATTTATATGGAGGTAGAAAAAACATTTGACAAAATTTAACATTTTTCATGACAAAAATACACAGTAAACTAGGAATAGAAGGAAACGACACCCACATCATAGAAGCCATACACAAAAACCCCACAGAAAACATAGTGGTGAAAGACTGAACATTTTTCCTCTAAGATCAGGAACAAGACAAGAATGTTCACTTTTGCCATATCTTTTTAACGTGGTACTGGAAGTCGTAGCCAGAACAATTAGGCAAGAAAAAGAAATAAAAAACATTCAAGTTGAAAAGGAAAAAGTAAAATTATCTCTGTTTATCACAGATTACACAAGTTTGTACGTAGAAAACCTTAAAGACTCAAACTGTTAGAGCTAATAGATAAATTCAGCAAAGTAGTAGGATCCAAATTCAATACACAAAACAAGCTGCATTTTTATACATTCACAACAATCTGAAAAGGAAATCATGAAAACAATTTCATTTATAATAACATTAAAAAGAATAAAATACTTAATAATTAACTTAAACAAAAAGATTAAAGACTAGTACAATGAAAACTATATAATGTTGCTCAAGGAAGTAAAAGAAGACATAAATAAGTGGAAACACATCTCATGTTGATGGATTGAAAGATGTCAGTTTCAGTGCAACCGAATATTGTTACGATGTCTACACCACCCAACTCAATACATAGATTTAATGCAATCCCTATCAAAATTCCAATTATATTTTTTGCAGAAATAGAAAAACTGCCATCTTAGAATTTATATGGAATCTCAAGGGACCATGAATAGCTAAAACAATCATGAAGAAGAACAAACCTGGAGGAATCACTTCTTGATTTCAAAATCACTACAAAAGCTACAGTAATCAAAGTAATATGGTACTAGTGCAAGACGGACATGTAGACCAAGAATAGAATAAAGAACCCAGAAATAAACCCTCATATATGTGTTCAAATGGTTTTTGAAAGGGCATCCAAACCATTCAATGGGAGAAAGGACAATCTTTTCAACAAATGGTGCTGGAAAAACGGAATATCCACATACGAAAGAATGAAATGTATCCTTACCTAACACCATATGCAAAAGTTAACTCAAAATAGATAGAGACCTAAAATCTAGGGCCTAAACTATAAAACCCTTAGGAAAATACAGAGAAAAGCCTCACAACATTGGATTTGACAGTAATTTCCTGATTGACATCAAAGTCACAAACAACAGGAAAAAAATAGACAAATTGGACTTCATGAAAATTTTAAACATGTGTGCTCAAAAGACAATATCAACAGAGTTAAAAAGAAACAAGTAAGGAGAGAATATTTGCAAATCATATGTCTGATAAAGGATGAATATTCAAAAAACTCCTAAAACAACAAAAATAAGGCCAAAAAAAAAACTCAACAAAAAAAAGAGCAAAGAACTTACATACACATTTTTCCCAAGAAGATATACAAAGAAACAATAAGCATGTGAAAAGATGCTTAATATCACTAATAATTAGAGAACTGTAAATTAAAACAGCAATGAGATGCCACCTCACATCCATCATGATGGCTACTATTAAAAAAAAAAAAAAACAAGCCGGGCTCAGTGGCTCAGCCTATAATCTCATGCTTTGGGAGGCTGAGGTGAGTGGATTGCCTGAGCCCGCGGGTTCGAGACCCACCTGGGCAACTTGGCGAGACCTCATCTCTACAGTAAATCAAAAAAGTAGCCGGGCGTGATAGCGCGTGCCTGTAGTTCCAGCTACTCGGAAGGCCGAGGCGGAAGGATCGCCGGAGCCCAGCAGGTCGAGGCTGCGGTGGCCGGGAGCGGCCACTGCACTCCAGTCTGGGTGACAGAGTGAGACTCCAACTCAAAAATAAAAATAAAATAAAGTGTTGATAAGAATATGGAGGAATTGGAAATCCTATGCACTATTGGTGGGAATAGCAAATGACACAGCACTGTGGAAAACAGTATGGCAGATCCTCAGAAAATTTAAAACAGAGTTACCATATGATTCAGTAATTCCATTTCTGGGCATATATCCAAAAGAATTGAAATTGAGGTCTCAAAGAGATATTTGTACATCCGTGTTTATAGCAGCATTATTCACCATAGCTAAAAGGTGGAAGCAAGTCAGTGTCCATTCATAGCTGAATAGATAAGCAAAATGTGATATAAATAAATATATATATACATATATGTAAAACTAAATATTATTCAGTTGTAAAAAGGCGGGAAGTTAGGACACATGGTGCAACACGGGTGAATCTTGAGGACACTGTGCTAAGTGAGTAAGCCAGTCACAAGAAGACAAATTATGATTCCACTTACAGGCAATATTTAGAGACGTCAAAGTCATAGAAACAGAAAGTGGAATTGTGATCGCCATACTTCTTCTGGGGAGTGAGAGAGAATGAGAAATAATTGTTTAATGGGTATTAAGTTTCAGTTTTACAGAATAAAGAGTTCTGGAACTGAACACTGGCAATGATTGCACAACAATGTGAATGTACTTTGTACTACTGAACTGTACACTCAAAAGTGACTACGGTGGTAAATTGTATATTATGTGGATTTTACCACAATAAAAAAAACTGAGAAAGGTTCCTTTTTTTATCTCTAAAAGCATTTTTTAATCTATTTTATCTGATAATAATATAATCTCTTGGGTCGGTTTCCTATTGCCTATGTGATAAATTACCCCAAATGAGGGACAACACAAATGTATTATCTCCCTGCTGAGGACGTCACAAATTCTAAAGTCAAGGGATACATGACTTTGTGGCTGTGGGAGATTCTAGGGGAAAATTCATTTCCTTACCTTTTCCATCTTCTAAAGGCTGCCTGCATTCTTTGGCTTGTGGCCCCTTTCTTCATCTTCATGGTCATCCACATAGCATCTTCAACTCTTTCTCTCTCTCGCCTGCCTTCTTCTCTCCTTCTGTCTTGTCTCTCTCTTCCCCCAACCCCAACCCCCACAACCCTGTGTCTTCTGCTTTCGTCTCATGTCTCCTTCTCTGCGTCCGGCTCTCCTACTTTCCTCTTTGAAGGACCCTTGTGGTTAAATTTGGCTAGCCTGGATTTCTAGGACCATCCCCCCATCTTATGACCCTTAACTTAATTATATCTGCAAAATCCATGTCGCCATGTCAGAAGACAATCCACAGGTTCCAGTGTTCTGGCGATTACTATGTAGAAATCTTGGGTGTATGTGATTCATCCTACCACATCATTCTGGCTTTCTTAGGTTGCTGTTTGCAAAATATGTATTGTGGTTTTACTTCTGGCCTTCAAATATAGAGAGGCATAATACTTCCCCTTATCCTGCTTTCCAAGTGCACCATTGCAGTGAGCATTAAGTATTCTTTGAATGACTTGGTTTTGGATTTTCCATCATCCTGGACTTTCTACTCCACATGCTTTAAAAATGTTGAAAGAATAATCGCTGTATATCAGTAATAAATATCTACTGAATGCCTTCTCTGTGCCAAGTGCTATGCTAATCTCTTTATATGAATTGCCACATTAGCTCTTATAACAAACCTGTGAAAGCGATGTTATTATCTGCATTATGTGTAAACGATGAGGCAGAGTCATAGAGAGCTTAAAGAACTTGCCAGGGTCATGGCACTAATAAGTGGCAGAGCCAGAATATAAACCCATAGAGTCTGATTTGGGAGCCTCCTTTCTCCTTAAAAATAGCACCTATCCATTACATTCAAGCAAAATCTGTTTTAATAATTTAATAGAAAGAAAGCATATATGATGCCATTGTGCAAAATTAAGTTTCTCCCTTTATCTATCTCTCTTTTTGCCTGTCAATCAATGTGCATAAAAAGATATCTTGAATTAGATTCCTCAAGTGTTGAGCATGGTTGTTTTTGAGTGATAGAATTTGGGGCATTTTTTGTTTGCTCATATTTTCTTTGTTGTTGTTTTCTGTTTTCTTCTTTTAATTTTCATGATAAGCGTGTACTATAATTGTTTGTTCCCCCCCCCCCATGGCTTTATAGAAATATAATTTACATACCAAAAAACTCATTCCTTTCAGGTGCATCCTTCAGCGAATTTTAGCATATTGACAGAGCTGTGTAACTCTCACTACAATCTAATCTTAGAACATTTCCATCACCCCAAAAAGAAAGCTTGCCCCCATTGACAGTTATTTCCCGTTACCACTCCTAGCCCTAGGCAAACACAAATCTACGTTCTGTCTCTACATATTTTCCTATTTCGGATGTTTCATATAAGCGAAATCATCCAGCGTGTAGTATTTTGTGTCTATCTTTTTTCGTTGAACATGTCTGTGACGCTTATCCAAACTGTAGCATGCATCAGCACTTTGTTTCTTTTTGTTGCCAAATAGTATTCCATCGTTTGGATATACACCACTTTAACTATCCACTCACCAGCTGATGGATGTTGAGCTGTTTCCACTTCTTGTATATGGTAAATAATGCTGCTGTGTACGTACACAAACAAGTGTCTGTATTTTCATTTCTCTTAGATAGCTACCTGGGAGTGAAATTGCTGAGTCCTATAGTAATGTAGCCAAATAGTCTATGTTTAACCTTTTAAGACACTGCAAACTGTATTTCCCAAGTGACTGCACCATCGTACATTTCCACCAGAAGCTACAAATGTTTCCATTTTTTCACATTCTTGCTAGCACCCATCACTAGTCAGCTTTCTGATTATAGTCATTCCAGCGGGTGTGAAGTGGTATTTCAATATGGTTTTGATTTGCACTTACTGATAATTAGTGATATTGATCATCTTCTCATGCGCTTGTCGGTCATTTATGTATTTTTTTTTAACAAAGCTATTACTTTCGTAAGATTGTTTATGTGTTCCATGGAACGAATTATTCAGATGACAACTGACCACATAGATACAGTAAGTGTGGCTGCCTGAGACTTGTTCTGTGCACTCCCACTGATGCAGCCAAAACACTGAGCTAATGTTCTAGCAGTTACATTACACCATTGGCTCAAATTAAGCCTGCGGTCAACTAAATACCCCAGATCCTGTTCTCACTGACCACTGTGGAGCCCGATTTCTCTCATTCTCTATTTGGGCAATTGATTTTATTGAACGTAAGTGCTGGAGCTAACAAGTATCCCTGCTGAATTTTATCTCGTCAGTTCAGATCCAATATTATCATCTGCACAAATATTTTTTCTTAATTCTGGTATCTTACTTTACCTTCTTTGCCAGCCCCTTTTGAGTGTCAAAATATTCAAGGTAGATGTTTTAACCACCACATTTCCTGTATTTTCTGTACCAGAATGAATTCACACTTTTCCATAGGCAACACAAGGACTCAATCACAACGCATGAAAGTTTTATTAAAAATAACCACCTCAAAAATAAAACTAATGTAGAAGACTTACAACTCTACATTTTTGTTTTTATAATCAACATAGGGACATACCTCTAATACATACATGACAAAGTTGTTAAAAGTAAGCACTGCTGTCCAACTTTGCCTCATTGTAAGAGCCACTTTTCATAGACTTCTGTTTTAAAAGAACAAGATTTATGAGAAAACAAAGTATATACAATGTCACTGAAATGTGGACGTATCATATGTAGGGCTTCTATCACATGCTGATTCTTTCTCATTTCACTTCAGGGGGATTTTTTTCTGGAGATTCTGGAAGTGACCATCCCCTGAATGGGCTAATTACTTTATCCATAACTCGTTCACATTCCCCCTCTTTCTCCAAACATCTTTTGGCTCTTCCCAATTCACTCTGACCTTCCGACCCTTCTCTGAAGTTCCTATGCAGAAGTGAGTTGTTCCTCCGCTTCAGTCCATAGTATACCCTTCCTGCTTTGTGCAGGGCCCCCTTGAGTTTCATATTCTGCCTTTTACACTCCGTTCTCGACCCCCACTCCCCCACTCTAGAGTATATAACGAATGTCCTTCCAATTCAGCTGGCATATGCTCGTTTGGATAAATGCGCATCCATAAGAAAGTGTTTGTAAGCCTATGTTTTTAAATTACATAAATAGCATTGTGCTAGAAATTCTGTTTAATTTCTTACTGTAATCCCTTCAACATGATGTTCTTGAGAGATATTCATGCGTTACATGTCAATCTAATTCAACACTTCTGTTTGTTGACCTTTATTTGATAGAATGCACATGCCAAACACACTGACCTATATATTTCTAGCTGGACCCTCATCTTGAAAAACTTTTCTTTGAACAGCCTTCAAAATTTACTGTACCTGCTGTTCTCTGTGCAGGTCAGAGAAACTGTTCACAGAGAGAAATTTGCAGTTTCCACTTATAGACAGTTTCTTGAGGTATGTATTCAGCAAGGAGATTGCTGAGTCATAAGATTATGCATACATAATTTCTATAAAATTGCCATATTACTTTCTGGAAGAGCTGCAGTCATTCACCTTCCCAGACCAGTAGTACAAAGGTTCTGTCTCAACTTATACACGCAGCAGCACTAGGTATTATCTGACTTGATTGTTTTTGCCACTCTGATGGATGTACTATCCCCACAATGCCCTGTCGTGCTCTTCTCTGATTGATGGGCAGGTTGCACATCTGTCTCTTTACATGATTATTAACCACTCAGCATTCTCCTTCTGTGAACTGCCTGTGCATACCCACTGTCTTTCTATTCTATCCCTTTTTCTATCTTTTTTTATGTTGCTGGCTTGTATTAATTCCCTGTGTATTCTGGCTATTCATACCTTAAAATTTTTAGGCATTGTGAAAACTTCTAGACTGTCACCAGTTACTTATCACTGTTTTTTTTTTTTTCTGTCCCACATTTATGTCTATTAAAAACTGACATAAACAAGCAAACCCTGTGAAAGGTGCAGGAAGCGACCAGGGGGGCGGCTCCCAAAATGGCACCGACACACCAGACAACCAAGGCCCTCGGTCCCGGCTTCTGTGAGCACAATTCCCCACGTGCGCGAATTTCAAACCTTCCCGCGCGAATTTCAAACCTGCAAGCCTCCAATCCGTGGCCAGCTTTGTTATGCGTCCAATAGGACCATCACACGGCGTTGGCCCCACCCTGCTCCCATGCCGCTCCTCCAATAGGAACACAGCACGGCCCCTTCCGGCCCCTGTCGGGCTGATAAATACAGCCCTCTCCCCGCAACACTCTCTCTCGGTCTCTCTTTCTCTCTCTCTCTGTCGCTCTCTCCCTCTCTGCAGTTCTCTCCCGCTTCCTCTCTCTCTTACTCTCTCTCTTTTGCTTTTTTCTCATTACAGATCCCCTCCGTAACAGCCGCTTTCATAAATCTCTTGGTCCTGGCCGGGTGTGGAGTCATTACTGGCACCGAACTTCTTTCACCCTGTACCCAAAAATATGCCAGATCACTTATGACTTCGAAACAGTGATCTCGAGAGACATTATCTATCGTGTAGGACGCCCTCTTCTTCTGCCACGGCCGCGTCCTCTTCCTCTGCCTTGGCCTGGGCCTCTCCCCACCACGGCTTCCCTTTTCTTAGATTTCACCTTAGGTTCAGCATCCACAAGCAGTGCATCCAGAGGTAAACTGTCTGGTAGAATAAAATATCAAATGCTATTCCCTCCAATACTCAGTGTTTCCAGCTGTACAGGTTCTCTGTTGTTCAGGGTCGTTTTCATAGCTTTAAGATGTGTATGCATGCTGACATCCACACCTGTGACTGTTCCCTGACTCTGTATTCCATTCTTCAGTACAATAGTTACGGTTTCGTGACTCAATGTCATCAAAACTCAAAAGAGCGAGCTGTGGCCCAGGCGGCGATGCACCTTCAAAGCCTGCAAGTCACCGGTGGGAAGACATGGCTCAGTCTTTAAAGCCATCTCCTGGGATACAGGCGAGACCCAAGAGCTAGTCGGCCTGACCCACTTTTCACTGTTAACCCGAGTCTTTCATTCTTGATTATTGTAAAATCCGTCAGTTTATTTCTTGACAGCTTGAGTATATGCGGCTACATCTAAGAATTTCTCAACTACCTGAGGGTAGACAGATATTCCCCTACATTTTCTTCTATTAGTTTTATAGTTTTCCTTTCACGTTTTGAAATTAATTCATTTTGAGATTTTTTTAAATGGGTCATTTATTCCTTTCAGGCAGATCTTTTTTTAAATGGGTCAAGACAGGGATTCAGATGTAATTTTCTCCATAGAGTAATACTTTTCTTCAAAGTATTTTCTAAATAGCTTATCCTTTTACGATGTACTCATGAAGTTGTCCCTATCACATCCTTACTTTTCATAGATGTGTAGTTTGATTTGGGAACTTCCCATTCTTTCCATTGGTCTATTTGCTTGATCTGCACCTAAACTTTGTAACTTTAGTTAATACGTCTTTCTCAAATGGCTCATTTTCTTGTAGAATGGTTCCATCCCATTGTTCTTTTTCAGCATTGCTTACTCATGAGCCCTTATTCCTCCATAAAAAGAATGTAAAATCAGTTAACCCTAATTCCAGAAATTCCTGCTGTGATTTTGATTGGAATTGTAATGAAATATATAAAACATTCTGGGAACAAATGACAGCAATACTAAATTGCCTCCAGTTATTTATTTAGGTTTTTTTCTTCTTTCTTTCAATGGAGCGATAGATCCCTGGTGGTTTTGTGGTTAGGACTTAAAAAAAAGAGCAACAGAGCAAAATTGTTTTTCTCAATAAAAGTCCTGTACATTTTTATTAGTATTGCTGCTTTTGTAAGTTACATCTTTAGATACATATAATTTTTGAAATGACATATGTGACTTTAAGCTTAATACAATGTTTTATATTTGTACTCCTATGGCCACCTCCAAGCTTTAGTTGAGGAAAGGAAACTGACATCTGAGGGATTCATCCTCCTGTTTGTAACCACATTTAATATTTATGTATTCATGAACACATTCCCCGTCCTGTTTCATTTGTGACTAGTGGCTGCAGTGAGCTGGAATCTTTGCTAAGATGGCTACCCGCACATTCCATTTCACATTGCTTTCCTCAAGGCTTAGGTCAGAGCTGTATGCACATAGACACGAGACAGCTAGAGCCTGAGGGGTACACAGTTGAATGGGAATCAGAAAACTTGAATCTAGTCCTTTCTCCACCTGACTCTGAACCAGTATATAGTCTCTCTGAGTCTCACCTTCCTCGTTCCTAATGCAGAACTAAATTCAAAGAATAAACATTCAAAGAGAAAATACATATATCATGTACAGAATTTGGCACACGGACCCAATACCTGCTATTTGTATCTAAAAGCAAGAAATACTTAAATCAGCTATAGTCAGGAGAGGAGCAATGACAGAAAAAAAGTATAAAGTGCAGTAGCAGGTCGTGGTGGCTCATGCCTGTAATCCCAGTACTTTGGGAGGCTGAGGCAGGAGGATTGCTTGGGTCCAGGAGTTTGAGACCAGCCGGGGCACCATAGTGAGATCTAGTCTCTAAAATAATAATAACAATAAATTACAAACTCCAAAAACAGTTTTTGGTGATTATTATTACCAGACTTACTCCAGCCAAGGACATTAAAGACAATTTATAATTGTGCCTCCAGATAACACATGCATTCATCGGTTGTAGCTGAAAGGAGAGACTCCCACCACCCTGCAGACCAAGGCTGACCCTGGATTTCCTAAACCAGCTCAGGAAACATTTTTCTCTGGGAATCTGGTCTTTTGTGTGAAGGAGGAAGCTGCTGTGGGTGATGGGATACTTCTCTGCAAAGCGATGATTTAAGCAGAATCCCAAATAGTACAATCGAATTATCTGTATTCAAATGCAAATTTTGCACATTTAAAAATATAGTTGAGACAAATAGGAACTCCTCTTATTTCAAACCTCATCTCGTGTTTTTGTAATAGAGACACTGGAAGGAAAGATGATTATAGAACCCTGAATTGTACCCTACATCTTTAAAAAAAGAAAGAAAGAAAAGAAAAAAAGATTGTAGAATGAATGTGGATTTGTAAGAGGTAGGATGCCATGCTGGGGGCGGGGGTAAGGTCTCTGCAAACACTTCCCAGGGTTCCAAAGCCAAACAGAAAAAGGGAAGACCTTGAGACTAAAGAAAGGGGGCAAAGATGATTTGAAGAATGAGTCACGTAGCATCCATGTTGAAAGACTCAAGGTAAATGACTAGGCACCACTTTGAAAGCAGCCCTCCCTAACCAACCTAGCAAAAATGTTCCCTTCACCCTGCACCCCCTCAAGTTACTCTAGATAATTTACCAACCACCCTGCTTTATGGTCCTTTTGGGCTCATCACTATCTTTTTTCTTTCTTTCTTTTTTCTTTCTTTCTTTCTTTAATTTCTTTTCTTTTCTTTCTTTCTTCTTTCTTCCTCTCTTTCAAGTCAGTGTCTCCCTCTGTCATCCAGCGGGAGTGCAATGGCACTCATGGCTACTGCAACCTCGATCTGTCAGGCTTAGGTCATCCTTCTGCCTCAGCCACCCAAGTAGCTGGAATACAGGTGCTTGCCACCATGAGTGGCTAATGTATTGATTTATTGTAGAGACAAGGTCTAGCCAAGTTGCCCAGTCTGGTCTCAAACCCCTGGGCTCACGTAGTCCTCTCATCTTAGTCTCCCAAAATGCTGAGATTGAAGTCATAAGCCACTGAGCCCGGCCTTGGGCTCATCACTCTCTTATATTATCTTGCTTATTTATTTGTTTGCTTTGCTATCATATCTCCCTTCAACTGAGCTGGAAATTCCACAGGAGCAGGTACCTGATCTGTCTTGTTCACATGCCCCAATCAGTGCCAGGCACAAAGTGGACACTCAATAGGTATTATCGAAATGAATATCTATAAAGAAGTCCAGATCTATCAGGAATGGGCAACAGCTATTTCTTGGTTCTGTACATCACACATGGGTATTAGCTGAACTTTGTGGTAGGAAGTAAGATTAGAGGATGGAAGCTTGCTATAAAGAGCTTTGGTAGAAAAACAACTGCTCAGTTGAGTGCCATTTCTTTTTTTTTTTTTTTTTTTTTGAGTTGGAGTCTCACTCCGTCATCCAGCCTGGAGTGCAGTGGCCGCTCCCGGCCACCGCAGCCTCGACCTGCTGGGCTCTGGCGATCCTTCTGCCTCAGCCTTCCAAGTAGCTGGAACTACAGGCACACACTACCCCACACCCGGCTAATTTTTTGATTTATCGTAGAGATGAGGTCTCACCAAGTTGCCCAAGCAGGTCTCGAACCTGCCGGATCAGGCAATCCACTCACCTCAGCGAGTGCCATTTCAAGGAGCACTTTGAATTGATCTGCCTGGAACTCTAGCAATTAGAAATGAATATTCATCAGCCCTGCCCTGACTTAATCTCTGTGAATCCACACATTCCTGGGTTTATCTTTGAGATAATTACCATGGAGTAATGTGAACTATCAAGTCTATGGCAATGGCCTTGAATGAATGAGTCATGCAAGTTACAAAGTTGTGTGTGTGTGTGTGTGTGTGTGTGTGTGTGTGTGTGTGTGTGTGTGTTTTGAGTTTGAGTTGGAGTCTCACTCTGTCACCCAGGCCAGAGTGTAGTGGCATGCTCACAACCACTATAGCCTTGACTTGCTGGACTCAGGCAATCCATCTGCCTCAGCCTTCCAAGTAGCTGGAACGACAGGCATGCGCCACCATGCCCGGCTAATTTTTCTCAATTTATTGTAGAGACAAGATCTCACCAAGTGCCGCAGGCTGGTCTCGAACCCCTGGGTTCAGGCAATCCTCTTGCCTCTGCCTCCCAAAGTGCTGGGATTACAGGCCTGAGCCACCACTCCCTGCCTACAAAGTCTGAGTGTATCTCCTGATTCTCTTGGGCTTTTCTAGCCTGCGGTCATTGCATGTGGTGGGTGGGGATGCTGGGGGGGATTTGTATAAAGTAAACACTCATTGTTCTCTTTTACTTTGTTCCTACCCCTGTCACTTTATTTTTTTGAGGAAGAGAATGAAGAGGATAGGATTTGAAAGGTATCAGACTTCTAATAAAAATCACACTTTTTTTTTTAAAGTGGTAACATGAAAGCCATAAGGTAAACCAGCAGGGGGTGTTAAAGATAAAATTACCACTCAAAAGTCAATGGAAATGTAGTTATAGGCAATTATTGCATGTTCTCTGTGTCCCTTATAAGTGAATTGACCTTTAAAAATAAAATTACTCTTGATTGGTTTTTAAATCTCATCTTCTCTGCTTCTGAGATTGTTTCCTACTGTTATCCTTATATTTTCAAATTTTCCAAATGTACTGTTCTAAATAATATTAATCAGAATTTCTCGGATGATTAACTTTTTCTTATATTTTAGAATATTCATATTATATAATCTAACAATGGATGAACAAATCATGTATTGCCATAAAATAGAATATTGTGCAGCCATGAAATAGTATGTCTTAAAGGATATTTTTAACATATGCAGAAATGTTCATTATATAATCTTCTGTAAGAAAACAGGATACAAAACCACAAATAGGGAATGCTCTTTATCTTAGTTATGTTATCATTTTAAAACAATGATCGTGGGATTATGAGCATGATTATAGATGAGATTTTTCTTCCTCATATAACTATTTCTCTGTAGTTTCTGAATAATCAACAGTAAATATGTCACTCTTAAAATCAGAAAAAATTCATAATAATGCTCAGATATCTTTTAACACAATTTAATTTATCTGCAAGGTATTTGAGAAAAGTAGGGAATAGACATCACCCTTCTATTTTAAACTGGAAATTCTGAGGCCTCAGGAAATACCCTGCCTCCAATCGCTTAGGCAAAGAACTGGAATCTGGTCCGGCATGGTAGCACACATCTGTAATCTCAACACTTTGGGAGGCAGAGGCAGGAGGATTGCTTGAGTCCAGGAGTTTGAGAACAGCCTAAGCAACAGAGTGAGACCTCGTTTCTACAAAAAAATTGGCAAGGAGTAGTCCCAGTTACTTGGGAGGTTGAGGGGTCAGGATTTCCTGAGCCCAGGAGATTGAGACTGCAGTGAGCTGAGAGTGTGTCCCTGCACTCCAGCCTGGGTGACCCAGTGAGACCTCAACTCAAACACACACACACACACACACACACACACACACACACACACACACAATGGAATCTGAAAGAGATAGTAACCTTTTGGATTGTCAGGGTTTATCCCCCACCCTACTCACATACACCTGGTATGCATACCTGGTAAGAAACTCACAATCTCTTCTTGGGGCCTCTCTGTGTCTGGCCCTCCTGGACATCCTTTACCTATGGGCTGGATAAGCTTACCCAGAGGTCAGGTTAAACGCTTCCCTCCTCCGGGTCAGCTCTCTCTAGCCCTCTACCAAGGGAGGGGAAGAATCCTGGAATACATCTCGAGATAATGTAAAATAATTGCATCTCTCTGGTTGAGATCATTTCAGATACAAAGGCTATTGTCAGCAAAGGGCAACATTTCCATGTATCTAAAGGGCCGGAAGCCTAATTTCAGAATCACTGTGCTCTTCTCCCCTTGAATCCTTCTTGAGAACAAGAACGATGTCTGTACTCTTTTCCAAAGACTCCTAAACAAATCTCCAATACAGAGACATCATCCTCGTCATGGAATCGTTACAAATACGCGTGAAGGTATTTAGAGTCATTAGCCTTGGAACACAGTACTTTGAGGGCACTAGCTCACAGTCAGGCCTGGTGGGCAGTGCACGTAAACATGCAACACCCCAATGCCAAGTGAGATGACTTCGTCATCAAATGTGGAATCTCCGAATAATTTCTATCTGGAGCATCAATACATCATCTAATTTGCTTCCAAGTGGCTCTTGTAATTTTTTGAAGTGTCTAATGACAACAATTCCTTTCTTTTGGTTCTGGCTCTTAATAAACAACAACAACAAATGGATCCCTGGGCCCACCTATAGAGATTTGGCTTTCCCTGGTCCCAAGGGGGACACAGGCATGAGTATTTTTAAGAAATCTCCTTTGACAATTCTAAGACTTCGCCAGGGTTGAGAACTGCTGATTTAAACTGTGAATCTTTATGAATCTTTGCCTCTATGACATATTTAGTATCTGTGATTTATCTGATGCCAAGTCTTGGTCAAGAATGCAACATCCAATTATAACATAGATCCCACGGGTAAGATCAGTTTTAGGATTTTCCATGTGGTTTCCAGAAATGTACCACAGTGAGAACTCAGTATTGTTGGATATTTTATATTTGTCTAATGCTCCAGTGCCCTCAGAAAAAACACCTTGGAGAAACCTGTTTTCTTGATGTTTGTAGAGGCTGCAGGCAGCAACTGGGAAAAATCACGATATGGGTCTCCTACAGAAAACTAACCTTTTATTATCAGTGGGAGATGGCAAAAAAGAGCAGTTTTTAAAAGGAAAGTAAGGCTACCAAAGGAATATTTGATGCCTGGGTTGAATTAGGGTTTTTTTCCTGCTGAGACGCCAGCCCTTGTCCCTAGGATACTGGGACTTCCAGGTCTTTCGAGCCTCCTGTCTAGGACCCATATTTTTCTAGGACCCATATTTTTCCCACCACCACCCTATTCCAGAGCATGGGCATTTGATTTTCTGCACTCTAAGCACGGATTCAGCCGTGGGAAAATGGGGTCTCATCTGATTAGTGCCAGAAGAGGCAGCTCTGTGGAGACGCAGCCGGAAGGACGCTGAGGCAACGGAGAGAGAAGCGAGAGTGGGCGAAGAAACTAGGAGAGTGGAGACACTGTCCATTTGGCAAGAAAAAGGAATTCAAGAGACAATCATGTTTCAGAGGCGTAGAACATTAGAGACTCTAGATCGATAGTGAAAGAGCCTTATTGGACAGAAATTAGTTTTAAGGAGGAAATTTGTGAACTTAAATACCCGAGGACAGGATCTGGTGGATGAAATAATTTTATGGCACCTTGTCAAATTGAGGCAAGTGCCCCTTTATTGGATTAAGAAACAAGATCATAAGGCCAAGGGAGCATAAGTGAGCCTGCTGGGAGTTGGTCCAGGCTGCGTGAGGCTGCTTTAGCCTGAGTCTATCTTCAGTGTTCACTCATGTCTATCCCAGCGGCAGCCCATGCCCTGGCCCCCAAGCTTCCTCCCTCCTGTCCTCTTCAGAATTCTCCTGTTGTCTCTTCCTGCTCTCCTTGCTCCTGTTGGAGCCAAGATAGTTATGAAATGGAGCTGAGCAGTGCCATCCTGTAGCCTGAGAAGACCCCATGCAGGTGTGGCATGGGTTTCAGGGGACCATCATTGAAGGGAGAAAGAGGCTACCCAGGAAAGAAGCAGAGGGAAAGCTCAACCTAAGCTGGGAACACTGCTGAAGATTTTTTTTTTTTTTTTAGCCAGAATCTCACTCTGTTGCCCAGACTGGAGTGAGTTCAGAGGCACAATCACAGCTCACCACAGCCTTGACCTCCTGGGCTCAGATGATCCTTCTGCCTCAGCCTTACTGAGTAGCTGAGACAGGTGAGGTCTCCCTATGAGACCCGGGTTGATCTCAAACTTCTGGTCTCAAGTAATCCTCCTGCCTTGGCCTCCCATGCTGAGATTACAGGCATGACCTCCACTGCGCCCTCTATACCATTTTGAAAAAAAGAAAGCAATTCTTTGTTTTCTTAATTTGAAAACAGTAGCGTGTATTTGAAGGTGTGAACTTATTTTTTTTTATTTTATATAATTTATCACTGAAACAAAGAACTGAGTTCCATGTGCTCTCACTCACAAGGTGAGCTTGTGCTGGAGACCAGCTCCAGCCGGGTTCAGGGTACCCCAAAGGTGGAGACGGCGTCGCCGATTGGGGAGAAGGAGAAAGAAAGAGATAGAGAAAGAAAGAGACTGGACTCCGGTCTAGTACAGAAGTGATGTGTGTTATTGGGAATTACAACGGGTCTTTTATACACAAAGTCAGATGTGGGAGGGGCATCCCCCACCCACCAGAAACCTTAATCCATGAAAATTTAATCAATGATTGCCTTTAAACCCTTTTCATATGATAATCTTAAAATCCCATAACAGAGGATAACCTAATCTGTGACTGACATATTCTATAAACCTTTTTCATCCTAAACTGATTGATTTATGCCAAGTTAAACAATTCTATAGAAGCTTAAGTACTTACTTTACAAATAAAAGTGGCCCATCCCAGAATGTTTGGAATGTGGCCCCATCCAAAGTTCACAGTGGACTACCTGCAAGTAACCCAGCCACATTCTTTCAACAAAATGGCTGTCTTCTAAAACTGTATTCTACAATTTACACCTTCAATAAATCCTCAGATCATGACCCAGAAGCCTGTGACCAATACTAAGGCTCTTCGATGTGACACGAGTTTGAATTATAAGTTGTGTGAAAGCCAAAACTGCAGTTTGTGGAAGAATGGGAACAATGGGCTTCTAAAGTTAGCTTGTGTTCGTCCTGATCTCAGAGTTTCTATGTATTGAGCTCACAGGAGCTTAATCTGGTTAGTGCTGAGTAGAAAGGGGGAGGAAATGGGGTCAATAGCTCCTGAACACATCCTAGTGGTCTTGGGGTCAACGGCCCTTCCTGATCCCTAATGCTCAGTGGGCCTCCGTGGCCGGCTCCCAACAACCTTGAACCATTATAATGCTATAAGAAAGTGATTGGCAGTAGTGGAAACCTGTGAGGGGAGGGGAGGGTAGGTGTGAACTTATATTCAGGGGCGTCATGGAAAATTCTCTGTTAAAGGAGCCAGTCCTTTAAATTACATGGTTAGGCTAACCCTCCTTTTTTTTGTTTAGAAGCAACACATTTCTGTTCTCCCAGTTGAATCTTTCCTGGTGGTCCTAAAGCTGAGGAAACAGTGTGGTGCAGTGGCAAGAGAAGGGGCTGGAAAACTTTGCTTTGACGTTAAGCAGCTGCTCAGGGACCCTAGAGAAAGCACACGTACCGTCTCAGCCTCAATCCCACCCAGCAAAAGAGGATGCCGGACGCCTTATTTCTGATGTAGGATTCTCATTCCATCAGCTCAGTGCCCCTTGTAAACCCCAAACTGCCTGTGAGCAAGGATTCTATTCAACGCATAGCTCTTCTCCCAACTTCAAAACCAGACGTAGCCTGAGCAATGGGCCTCACAACGCAAGTTGTGTGGTCATCACTTCAGAGACGGGGGAAGTGGACTCAGAGGAAAGCCCGAGGACTTACTCAAGACCCCCCCAAGGTTGGAGCGGCTCCATTTTGTGCTACATCCTGTCCTAGCTAACCCTTTCTCTTGACACGAGTTCTATCTGTGCATGTGAATGGACTCCGTCTTTGGTCCAGAGAGCTCTGGCTGGAGAGGGTGCACACAGAGCTTCTGACTCCTTTTCTCTTTGTAAGTGGGGGGAAACTGCAACCTCACGTTCCCCGTGGCACCCCCCCACACACACACACACCAAACCGTTCACGCTGCATGATCATGCCTTCCTTGGGGGAACAGGAGTCACTGGCAAGAAGAAAGCAGCAGAGATAGGTCGAATTTGGCATCAAACCTTAGATAGGTCCTTGGCATTTCTCCTGGGCTGCCCACCCTCCTCTCTACTATTTGAGGAGCTGCAAGCACTCCATTTCTTGAATCCTCTAGGACAGCGAGGTGATTTAAGTGACACATATTTCTGTGACATGGATGTCCAAACAGGAAGCCAAAGGGAACTGCCTTTGCAATTTGGGGTTTTTTTTTTTTTTAAGGCAGCGTGTGGCTAGGAATGGACCAGACTGATCATTACTGCCATCATTCTAAATGTCCGCAGCCTAAGAAATCAACCATGCATTGAGGTAACCTGATATGAAACGGCTTTCACTGTTTTGAAATTAAGGTTTCTCCGTTGCTCATGGAATGCGAGCCTGTGTTTAGAAGTCAGTGCAGGACCTTAACTGACACTTCTATACCTGCCAAGAGCTGCTGATGTGAACCAGGTGGCCTGCTTCAAGCAGAATTCAATTACCCAGATGGCAACTGTTTCTTAATTCAAAACTTTAACAGCGCTTGTTTTTTTTCCATGATGAAAAATGAGAGGGTGAAGAGAATACATTGAGTCTGAGCACTTCTGGTTTATGAGATTAGCGGCATGGGAGGGAAGCAGGTCCCTGGAACCCACCAGCTCCCTGCAGCTCCAGCCTGCAATGCTGTGTCTGTCTGATTCGCCTGCTCATTCCTGGAACAGGAGTGACTGGCCTGAAACCCAGCCTCCTCTTGGGTCTGTTCTTAGGAGGCTAGAATAACTCTCCCCCACTAATTAGTGATTGCATTAGCAGATGGTATCTTTTTTTTTTTTTAACGTAAAAGGGAAAAATAAGAAAGGGTTTTAAAGGTTTTAAATTGCATTAGGAGACAATGCTTTCTTTTTCCTGAGGAGGCTGTCCTGTATCAACCTCTGCAGTCCAGACCCTGGATATTCAGGCTGCTTATTCTGAAGGTGAAAATCTCTCAGTTGGGCTGTAGCTGTGATATTTTAGTGGGCTCATTTTCCTGATCCTCAACTGGGGTTGGGTAATAACCAGACCAGTTCAGACAGGCGGAGTACTGACTGACTGACCTCTACCACCCAGCTCGGGGCACTCGGCTGGCTGTATTTCAGTAGACGGGCTCTTTGTTGGATAAAAGAGGTTGGTGCAGGAAGGGGAAAGCTAGCATAAAGTAGATTCTGTTTTCACCCCCTCCTCTAGACAAATTTTGGGGGATATCTTCATCCTTCCTTGACCCTTGTGTCTCCAAGGCTAAGTAGGAATTTGAAATCAAGGCAAGATTATTCTGTGACTTTTTGAGCAATAATGACCCAGCAGGCAATGTCTTAGTGCTTCAAATGCATCATGTCAATTGCTTCTCAGAGCAGTCCCATGATGGAGTTACTAAGCTAGACAGCTTTTTTTGTTGTGGTTTTTTTTAAATAGAGACAAGGTCTCGCTGTGTTGCCCAGGCTGGTCTTGAACTTCTGGGTTCAAGTGATCCTCCTGCTTCTGTCTCCCAAAGTGCTGGGATTACAGGGGTGAGCCACTGCACCCAGACTAGACATCTTTTTAAAGATAGAAAGTTTCATGTGAGTAAGAAAAATGCTATTGTCTAAAGGAGGTATTTGGTTGGAATCCTGTTTGTTTTTTCTTTTTCTTTTCTTTCTTTCTTTTTTTTGGGGGGTGGTAGGAATCTCACTCTGTCACCCAGGCTGGAGTGCAGTGGCACATTCACAGTTACCATAACCTCAACCTGCTGGGCTCAGGCGATTCTCCTGCCTCAGTCTTCCAAGTAACTGGAACTATAGGCATGCACCACTACATCCTGCTAATTTTTTTACTAATTTTAGAGATCAGGTCTTACCATGTTGCCTAGGCTGATCTTGAACTTCTGGGTTCAGGCAATCCTCTCGCTTCCAACTCCCAAAGTTCTGGGTGCTTCTTTTCTTTTTTCTTTCTTTCTTTTTTTTCCCCTTTCTCTCTTGTTAAGAGATAGGGTATCACTCTGTCAACCCAAGCTGGAGTGCAATGATGTGATCAAAGCTCACTGTAACCTCAAACTCCTGGGATCGAGAGATCCTCCTGCCTGAGACTCCTGGCACACACTACCATGCCCAGCTAATTTAAATTTAAAAAAATTTTTTTTGTGGAGATGAGGTCTTGCTACATTGCCCGAGCTGAGGATCCTGTTTTTTAATCAACCATCTTGAGGAACCACCTCCATCACCACCACTATGTTTTCCATCTCCACCACTACCTCTACCATCATGTTCAGGACCATGTGTCAAATGTCAAGTTGGCAGGGACTTGACAAACAACAACAACAACAAAAAGCAGAGATGTGTTGGCACAGGGACATCTCTAACTTGAGCTATTCAAATAATTGAAGCTGAATTATTCATTAATCCGGCTTCTTCCTCCTTTTTATCCTCTATGGTTTCAGTCTTTATATGTGAGATGCTTGCCAGGAGGCTTAACATTTCTTGAGTCAGTGGAATTGCACCAAGCAGCAACCTCTGAGAGAAGTGGAAACCAACAAAATCCTTGACCTACTGGAGTTAACCAATAGTGAAAATTATGTCCTGATTCCAGTTTTTCATCTCCAGCAATTCAAAGCCTCTGTTTGGGAGAAGTCGTGAATAATGGAGATGATAGTGAGGATTCGGGCATGTTGCATGTGTGTGTACACACAAAAAAAAGAAAATTAAAATGAGCATGCTATCGCAAAATTATCTGGGAAGTCATCGGCATCGGTGTCCCGAGATTCTGAATTCTTTGATGTGCTCATAGAAGCTTGGAAAGACATGCTGGCTATGAAGGCTTATCCCAGCATTCTGGTGCTGCAAGAGAAATCATTCCAAAGCACAAATCTGCCCATGCCACACCCCTGCTTAAATCCCTGCTGGGTCTCTGTGTGGCCTGCAGGATAAAGTCCAAGCCCTAAGATGGCATCCAAGTCCGCCATGATCTGGACTCTGCTCACCCCTGCGTGCTCACCTTCTGCTGCCGCCCTCCCTCTCACAACCTAGGCTCCAGCCACTTCCAACCACAAGCCAGTTCTCATCAGACTGCCCTTCGCTCTGGCCTGAAGATTTCACCCCTGTGCTGCTTTTGCAGGCATGCCCCCGGTTCCTCCAAACATACTGCCCACTTAATGAAAGGCCTGCCCATCTTTCAAGATCCAGCCAGGGAAGCCTTTCCGACTCTGCGGGCAGAGCTGGCCACTTCTTCTTCATGCCCCCGTGAAACCCTGCATAGATACAGCACCTCTCACTGTGTTACTAATATCTCTGCATATCTTTCTCTTCTACCAGATGGTGAGCTATTTGAGGGTAGAGAATGCGTCTTAGTTATCTTTATATGCCAGCACTAGCACTGTGCTAGGCTCAGAGTAGGTACCCAATAATGGTTATTCTGGGTTTTCTGCAGGAACTAGTTCTTATTTTTGTTAAATTGCGTAAAGTACCAGAGTTAGGGATCAGAGTAGACTCTTTATGAGAGGGGAAGGGAAAGAGGAAACCTTTCTTAGGGGCTTATTTGTAAGATCCCACATGTGGCGCTCACCATCACCAAAATGGAAGCCTCCAGAGTAAAACATAAGCTGTTAAAAAATGAATTGAGCTGGTTACTATTTTTTGCGGCTGACCTACTTTTTGGTACTTCTACTGCTGTTACAAAAACAGCATTTATAAATGAACTAAACCACTTTTTGATGGTTTTGTATTCTTTCCTCTTAAGGTGGTTCTTAACTTTACCGAAGGAAAAATCCACAGCCTCCAAAATCCAGCTTTAGTACAAAGGCATCTATGGACAAGTGTTGTTCTCAGTAGGACCAACTTGTACAGAACTTTCTCAATTGTTTTTGCTTGGAAGAGTCTTAAGGCCAAGAACAGCAGAACTGTCCACCACAGTAATGGCACTTATTCCCTTCTAGCCCATGGCTATACTCATTGATAGCAGGAAGGGTTAGGTGCCAGTTACCTCCTGCCGCCTCTTCTTGCCTTCTTTTAGCTTTGGGTTTGCCCTTGCTAAGTCGTGAGCCCACCTGATGCTGCATCTTCTGGCTGGCTGAAGATGGGACTCTGGTAGTGGAATATTTTTCTGTCCAGATCCCATCTTTGTTGCTCTTTGATTTTTGCTTGCAACGCCCGAGTTGTTGATAATTTGCCGAAAACAATTGGCAAGTTTTTCAATACCAGGATATTGAAACACCACCTAGCACTGTGAACTGGAGTACAGGGAGCAGAGGTGTGTGGGGAGAGAGGAAAAGACAGAATCCTGGCTCTTAATCTCGGGATCCAGTGTCAAATTCATGGGAAAACTAATGAATTCTTTGTCACTGTTTTATTTACAAAGGTCGCTATTAATAAGAGCAAGTTATTTAAGTGGCAATTGTATTAAAGAAATGCTGAGTAAAAGACTGAAGACTTGACTCTATTGTGTTCGATAATAACCTATGACAGTCTCCAAGTAAATAATGACTCTTCCCAATTGCCACGATTTCCAGAGGCAAAACTTGAAGTCCTCAAGCACCATTAACAGGCGAAAAGATGCTTCAAAGAATACTAAGGTACTTTCAAAAGAAATTTTAAAATGAGAAAAAAAAAATATATATATATATATAGAGAGAGAGAGAGAGAGACAGCACATACACGCCTGCAAGGAAAAGTTATAGGGTTATGAGTCAAAATTATTTAGGTTCTAGGAGTTTAGGTTATAGGAGTCAAAATTATTTAGCTGAGCATCAATGTGCCTAGAAACTCTGCTTTTTAAAACAGGAGGTGACATGTCTGCCACTGAATAGGAGAGAAAATAGATTTGCCAGTGGGGGGACAGACATTGTCTAGGAGGAACTTTGGAGGATGGGAAGAGTTGGCTTTAAGACAACAAGAATAACTTCCTGGGGAGCCGGGAAACAGATGAAGGGTACAGATGCATGTATATGAATGTTTCCTTGCTAACTCTAGGACAAGCCAGGGCAAATAAAATGTTCTCTTTCCAGGTCCCTACCTCCTATATCTCCCACGTTTTTGTGTCCTATGGAAAATGCTAACTTGACGTGCATTCCGACTCATATTCTAAAGCCCTTAATTGCAATGGTGTGTTTATTCAGTTCAGCAAATCCTCAAAGTGCTAGCATTCTTGGCTCAAAATACTGACTTGCACCATATTTTTCATCTATCTGCTGATTCTATTCACAACGACTGGGTCAGCCCTCCACAGTTGTGATCAAATCCTCCTCGAAGCCATCCACATTTGGCAGCCTTGAGATCTGTAAATGCTGAGTCTCTGGGCCAATCAGTTTAATGTGCCCCAAGCTAGGAGCTTAAAAAGAGTTGATAGGATAAAAAGCAGATAGAATAGAAAGGCATTGCTTTTTCTACCCTCTCTTCTGGAATCCACGTTTGTATCCTGCACTGGTCTGGGAGTTAGAAAACATACCCGAAAGTCCTGCCACTATCCTTGGGCCAATTACTTCCTGGGCCTCCGTTTCCGCATCATCAAAGAAATGAGAAGAGCATTTGATCCTTGATCTATAATGTTTCATTCTGAAGCCTCTACCAAGGGGAGAAAAGAAACCTTTTCCAAAAAAGGGCTTTTCCACCTTTGGCCACCCATGTTCCTCCCCAGGGTGTCTCTCACATCTGAGACTTCTGCACCTCCGTCCTGGGCATACCTTATGTTTTCTTAGTTCTTAGGCATGTCCAAGGCCCCCTGTTACAACCAGGCAGGGATTCTTTCCTAGCGAAAGCTGGTTCTGTGCTCAGACGCCAAACTTTAGAAGTAGAAAGATGGTTCCCGTTTTGCAATTTTGAGGCCAGGCTCCCCAACCACTAGCTGAGTGGCCTTGTGAGAAAGTCCCTGAAACATACCTTGCAGGAACCCTGTGACAGGGCCCCTGATTCTTACTTTATGAGAATCCAAGGGCACTGTACACAACTACTGTGTGGAATCAAAGCAAGATACAGATTTGAGTTAATGTTTCTTATATTTTTTGCCCTTTCTCCACCCTGGAACATAGCCAGAACTTTGGGATCCTCCTGAAAGGACCTTCAGAAACCAAATAAACAGGTCTAAGGACAAAGGGAAATGCCTTGATCTATGGGGACATGCTTTGTTGAATGAGTGATGATAATTTTACTTATGAAGGGGAAAAAAGAGAAATCTACATGATTTAGACTGGTGCTTTCTACTTTTTGTTGTTGCTATTATGCTTTCCCCATTCAGACCAGGGCCCAAGAGATAATAAATCTTAAACAATCTATCCTTAGCAAAAAAAAAAAAACAACAACAAAAAAGCCTCCTACAAAGCAGCAGAGACAGAGGCTGTCAGGCACATAAGTGAAGCACTTTCTAGAACCCCCAAGATGGAGCCCTGATCGCACTCTGTAACCTTCTGTTGAATGAACAGGTCTAGAAACTCTGTTCTGGATGTGAGGGCTCTTCCCCCTATGTCATGGTTTTGAACTCTGTTTACAATTCTTCTGCTTTCCAAGGCCTGGACCACTTTAACCAAGTCTAGATCTCTGGAGGAGACAGCAACCCTTTGAAAATACATTCTTGGGGAAAAGGAAAGAGACTCCTATAAGAAAGAGAGAGAGAAAGAAAGAAAGAAAGAAAGAAAAAGAAAGAAAGAGAAAGAAAGAAAGAAAGAAAGAAAGAAAGAAAGGAAGGAAGAAAGGAAGAAAGAAAGAAAGAAAGAAAGAAAGAAAGAAAGAATCCTAGCCGGGATCGGTGGCTCAGCCTGTAATCCCGTGCTTTGGGAGGCTAAAATGAGTGAATTGCCTGGGCCTGCGAGTTCGAGACCCGCCTGGGCAACTTGGTGAGACCTCATCTCCAATAAATCAAAATTTAGCCGGGTGTGGTAGCCCGCGTCTGTAGTTCCAGCTACTCGGAAGGCTGAGGCGGAAGGATGGCCGGAGCCCGGCAGGTCGAGGCGGCGGTGGCCGGGAGCGGCCGCTGCACTCCAGTCTGGGCGACAGAGTGAGACTCCAACTTAAAAAAAAAAAAAAAGAAACAGTATCCTCTAAGAAGGGATGAGAATGACCCTAATGATGTAACTGGCAACACGGTTGCTAGTCTTTCCTTCTCTCCTGCCTTCCTTCCCCATTTTTTTTCAAGCTTCACAGCCTTATTTGTTCATGTTAATTTAACACTTGAAGTTGACAGGGTTGGTTTTAACTTAGGAACCTTTGCTTAGACAGTTAATATTTTCCTTGTTTCTTACAGGAGTCCCCAGAGATGTGGAGTGACTTTCTCCTGGCAATTCTGTGCTTTCCCAGGGTGCACCCGACTTCCTTCAAGCCTTGTTAATAATAATACGCTGTTGTTTTTTGCTTTTTTTAATGTTAAGAAGCAGAAGTTATGAGAGAGAAGCACCAAAGTGAAGCAGGACCGAGTTTCTCTAAGGAGGGGAGGGAGGGTTTCCTGGGCCCCTCCGAGCACCCACGGCTGCGCTGGGAGCAGGCGCCGCGTGGAAGGCATGGAAGGCACCTGACAAGTCCTCGCCCCCAGCTCCAGCCCGCCCCCGCTGCTAAAGATACGCACTCCTTTGGGTTTCAGGTTCTTCTTCCCAAAAAGAGAATCCCCGACCTGGACGAGCGGGTTACAGACACGCAGTAGCGTGCACCAATTCACTGGTCGCCCTCGGGGTGGCCATCGGGGTCTTGAAGGGGACGGAGGGCGAGCGCTTGGGACTCCTGGCGAGGCCAGGTCAGACCCCGCCTGCCAGGGCGGCGCAGGCAGGGGACAGAGGAGACCCCGGCCGGAGGAGGCACCCCGGGGGCACCGAGGGCC
>NW_007260019.1:374317-421620 GCF_000164805.1 Carlito syrichta | reverse complement strand
TCTGGGTGCCGCGAGCCCGAGAGCAGGGGGCTGCGGGAGGGGTCGCCCCCCGGCGTCGGCACCGCCGGTGCGCCAGAGCGCGGGCCCGAAGGAAACGGGGGGTCTCGGGGCCGGAGGGGGCGCCGGGGCCACCGTCACAACGCGGCGCGCCCCCATTTCTGTAAGGGAAGCCTCATCACCTACCCGTAGCCCCTGCAGGAGACTGGGTCCCGGACCCCGAAGGAGCCAAAGTCCAGTGGAGAAAAATTTGCACAAAATAACCTCGAAAATCCATGGGATACAGATGACCAGGTCAGGAGAATGCAGGTGGGAGGGAATCCACTCCGAGGTCTCCAGGGTCCAGCACGGTGCAGACGCTCAGGAGGTCTGTAAAGGTTCCGGGACTCCTGGGTGTAGACGTGATTGCAGCAGGAGAGGGCTGCGTTCTTTGGGGTTTTGAAGGAGGTGGTGGAAAGGCTTGGACCTGCTGTGGAGGACAGAGCCAAGCAGGAAAGCACAACTTGTATCGCTTTTAAAAGCCTGCAGTGTGGAGGGCCGTCCAGGTCAAGAGGCATCTAAGCAAGGAGCCAAGCAGGGCTGCTCCGGAGACGGAAACTGGGTTAGCTGCCTGTGCTTGTACCACACCCGCAAACCCTAGGTCGTTTCTGTGAACCAGCACTTCAGCACTCATTCCTTGCCTCACCCCTCCTCGAAAACAAAAAGGCTATTTCGTGAGCGGAGACGTTACCAGTTTGGGGATGTAGAGATCACAGGTGTGCACCCGAGGCCTAGGAAGGTGAAGTGACTCGCTCAAGGTCAAATGGTTGGTTAGTGACAGACCTGACGTCCCTGATTCCTGAACAGCCTGTCGTCTCCCAAGCCTAAACATACATTGACTCCTTAATGTCCCTCGTATAGAGATTTCGAAAGTTATTCTTCAGATGAAACTGGGGTGTTTATAATATGGAAGGACTACGCCACAGAGAGGTTTGGGTAACTAAGTTTTGTCCACATATCTAGATGTGTCTTTTATAACCACACACACACATGCACAATCGTGGTACAATGGTAATACACCCGAATAGTTAGCAGAGGCTCAACCCAGATGTCTTATGAATCCTAACAAAATATCTAGTGGCTGGCAAACACAAGACTGAATTACAATTGCTTAGCACTTGAGGATATGCTTGTCTGCTGGCTTGTATTTAAAATTTGGGGTACTCTGATGAATTGAGCCTTAGGTTACGTGTGTGTGTTTTGTCCCCCAGTGACTTATTGTGATAGTCCAAATGTTCAGAAGAATCTTTCATACTGAAATGTTGGGATTTTTCCACATGGGGATTAAAATGTGGGCGGAGTGGTGACTAAGGCCCTGCTGATAATTGGTTAACCAGGAAGCCTGTGCTGGCAGCTAATTTTTAAGGTCATTGTTGGTTTCTTCCCCTCATCTTCTCGGTAACATTTGTGGCCTGAGTTCTGATGATATTTCAGGTGATTTTATGTGTCTTTAAAAGTCGAATTCCTAAGCATTTGGTGAGAAAATGAAAGAACAGCTCTTGCTGAATCATTCCTGGAGGAAATAGGATTTGGTCCCTTTTTTTTCTTAATGGGTGTTTTTGCCAGTGGCTGGGCTTAAATCTTCAGTGAGGCCTACCACCCACAGCTTGTGTACCTCACCAAAGGTACACACCATAACTGTTAAGAAGTGAGAGATTTTCGACTTTCTCAAGTTTATAAAAGACGGGAGGAAAGCATCTCACCATGTCTTTCACTGCAGTTCTGGGTTTGGTTTGAATATTAACTCAGTTACCTAGAAAATAAATGAGCTCATGAGTAGTGATTTAGAGGGGCAGGGGAAAGGGTGCAGGTGAAGGTTGCACAAGGTGTACGCATGTCAGCAGAAATCCTGGTTGTACGGACACATTATCAGGTGCCCTTTTGGAGCTCAGCTTGAAAGTGTGACTACATAGCCCCTGGCTGCTATAAAACTGGTACTTTAGACTTAAAGCATTGTAAGGCTGAGTCCTCGGAGTGGAAAGCTGCCCGAACCTGGACGGCCAGGAGCCGCTAGGGCAGGGGTGAGAGGAACTAGTGACTAGCACTGCGGCTCCGGAGTGGAGCCTTTGCTGTGGCCTCCCTTTGCCTGTGAGTTTTTCAGCCCTTGAGTGTAACAGTTTCCTGCCTCTCGGGCTCTCCCTGTACACTCTTGCAGGGTGTGTCCCCTTTTGGTAACTTGCTGTTTGTTAATTTGTAGTGTTCTCTGCCAGTAAGTTTGTAGCATTGTAGTGACTCACCTTTGGGTAGGAAAGGGGGTGCATCACAAACCTGAGATGGAGAGAAAGTGCTCAAACCCATAACCCCCAAAAAGATGCTTTCCAGACTCTAGTAAGACGTTGAGCCAGATGAGGGCTGAAACTCAACGTATACAGATTCCTGGGAACGTTGTTACTCCTAAGTTGCATTTAAAAATAAAAGTGAATTCAACATTTTAAAGCACAATAGACTTGGCGTTCATCCACACTCTACGCCGGACCCTTCTCAGTCATTGTTTTCTGATTAGTTTAGCAACACATGAACAGATGAGTGACTTTCTGTTCAAATTGTGCTGTGTTCTGTTCAATATGTCTGAACTTAAGAATGAAAAAGGCTTTTACGCAAGATACCTTTGAAAGGGGTGTGTATGGGAAAGTAAGTAAAATTAGTTTCTTCACTTAAAAGCAGGCAGGTTTAAAAAAAAAAAAAGCCCAGAAGCTTCTGCTTCTCCTGAGGCTCCGGATAGAATGCTAACCCCGGGGCTGAAGTGAAGTAATCTATATTCTGTTTATGAAGCCAGTGCCTGCCAGCCCTGGTTGCTGCTGTACTTGGGACTTACAGAGTTACGGTAGTTAGAGCTGAAAGATGATCAGATCTTTTAAACTGAATTTGCTGTTCCTCAGTCTGTGATGAGCACTTTTCAAAACTAGGGAACAGTTTTTACCCTGAAAAGCTTACTAAGGATGGAAACTAATGGAAAGCGTCATTAATTGCCCTAGGGAGTAAAGCCAAGTGGAAGTGTCCGTTGACATTACTGAGAACTGTTATCTTTGCTCAACAAGCAAATCTCCTGCTTACTAGCATCCTAGGGTTTTCGTCTGCTTTCGCTGTTCAGTGGAAAGACTTGGTTCGTGTTTGATAGTCCTTCTCGGGTTTAAGTCTCGCACAACAGCATAGGCTTTTCAGCCTTGTGTGATGAGAGGGAGCCTGAACGTTTGCGCTGTGTTGCCTTCTAGCCGCCCAGGGCTCTGTGCCAGCCAGCAGGCCAGCAGAAGAAACACGAGTGTCAGATCAGATGGGCTCACAGTAATCAGAGTGGCTGGGTTTGGACAGCAAAACACCGGGCAGAATGTCTCCCATCCCTGCCAGAGCTGTCCAGTTCTAGAAGACGTGTCCAGTGAGTGATTATGTGAAGGAGAGAGCTTTAAAATCTCCCAACTCCTTGAAACTCTCTCCTTCATTTATGTATTTTTGGAAAAGGAAATGTAACCAAGTCGGGTCTGAACTTTCTCACATTGCTATGAATTGAGTGTAGGAGAGGAAGTGTGTTCTTTGGCTGGAGTCATAGAGAGACTGTTCTTTGCATATGACTCACCTCATTAGTTGTGCGGAAATCTGTTGTCAGAAATCCACAAGAAGTTCTTCCCGTTTATTTGATGTTTGGGATAGCAGGCTGTTGGTGAGAAAGGAGGTGCCCCCACCCTCCACTTTCTCTCAGTTTGGTTTCTTTTGGGTCCCAAGCAAAGGGAATTTGACCAATAGACCTCATTCCCTAGTTCCTTGGTGACTTTACCGTGAAATAGATCTGAATATTATCTTTTTATGCAACTTTATCCAAACCTTATTTAGTAACACCCTAGTGGATTTTTGGGGATCTGAAAGGTTGGTTCGTGGTGGCTTGTGCTTTGAGACTGGTATCGTTTGGGGGCCTGGTAACTAGTGTCAGGTTTTGTAGCTCTGTGGGGGTCTTACTGTCTGATTACACTTTCCAGTCTGTTACCAGGTGGGGGCGGGGCACTAATGCACCTTTGGAGTAAACCTCTTGTGTTTTTGTCTTCTGTCCCCCATGTGAGGTTTCCATGGCACCATGTTTGTTTTATTATGAATATCTTGGCTCGTGTGATATTTCTTCAGGGCCTTGGACAGCCTTACCCTCTTCAGCCTTGCGATCATTTCTTCCTAGCCTAGGCTTCAGGGAACTACTTGAGGCGGAATCATGACTTACTGGGCATTGATTCGGTCCTCTTCTAATGCCTGTGCCAATTATTTTTTGTTTTGTTTTGTTTTTTGTTGTTTTTTCTGTTTGTTTTGGGGGTTTTGTTTTGTTTTGTTTTGTTTTTTTGAGTTAGAGTCTCACTCTGTCACCCAGACTGGAGGACATTGGTCACTCCCGGCCACCATAGCCTCAACCCACTGGGCTCCAGCGATCCTTCTGCCTCAGCCTTCCAAGTGGCTGGAACTACTGGTGCGTGCTACCACGCCCAGCTAGTTTTTTTGATTGATTGTAGAGATGAGGTCTCACCAAGTTGCCCAGGTGGGTCTCAAACCCGCAGGCTCAGGCTATCCACTCACCTCAGTCTCCCAAGGCGCGGGATGACAGGTGGAGCCACCCAGCCCGGCTCAATTATTAATCTGTTGTCTCTGAAACCAGAGTGATCTGCCAACATGGAAGAGAGGGGGTGAGGAGGGCAGCAAATGGAAGAAGCCGAGGAACAAGCAGAACGTTTTGACTCTTCCTGCAGACAGAGTGCTCCACTGAACAAAGCTGAGGTTTTTGTCTGTTTTTAACAACTGGAAAAACAAAGCACGTTTTTTGAGCAGGGAGTAAACCCCAAGCGCATGGATTCTCTACACGTCTTAGAGTCTTTATTTTTTGACTGATCGTGGATGTGCGTTCACTGTTGCAGGTAGAGCTGGCCGGCAGGCTGGTTGAGAGCTTGCATGCAGGCAGATTGGGCAGGAAGGTTAGTCACGTTCTTTGGGGGACAAGGGAACCCAGTGGCTAGAGCCATAGCTGTTCTCTCTGTCCCCTGCTGGCTAATGGACCGCAACCCAAGTTTAGACATTTTGAACTGAACTGGATTCTCCAGCATGCATATCTGGGTGGGTGAGAGAAGGAGTGTGAAGGCATGGGGTCCCTGGGGTCACCTCCTGCAGCGAAGTGTTGAGCCCCTGTGGTGTGTGACAGTGTTCTCCCCCAACCCTAGCCATCTCTAAACCCTCAGATCTCCAGCTAGAAAATTCCTTGAACACAAACTCAGCTACTTCTTCATTTAGGAGCAAATGGAGATGAACTGAGCCGAATCACTTCTTGACTGTTATTTTCTTTGACAAGATTTTCATTGACATTTCATGAAATGAAAAATAACAAGTGAGGCTTTTTTTTCCTGTAAGCGTCTGAAAAGAGTTCTCATGGGACATGACCACAGGGCAGTAACACATAGGTTAATGCGAACCAAGTTACAACGATAACCTTTCCATGGCACCTCACAGAGTGCCTTTACATATGCACTTGTGTGTGGTGATGATTTCATAATGTATCAGCCAGGAAAATCAGAAAGTCCGCCTCTCCTGCCTTTTCTTTTACATTAGGGGTAGCCCCGACTAGGCAGTGCCGCGAGGCAGCCAGCAGGATCAGAGTCCATCCCCAGCTTCCTTGCTCTGGCGGAATTTGCCAGACTGAGTTTGAAGGTGCCATTTCTTTAATGTTCCCAGCCAACTTTGGAATGGGCTGCATTGGGGGCACTTAAAGTTCCCATCCTTCTGGCCGTCTTGCTCGTCAAAAGCTTCCGTTTGTGGGTCTGGAGAACTAACCAGGCTATCGAAATGCCTGTTCTTCTTTATTATTTATACCAAGTGTTATTCCCATTTTAGGAATGAGGAAACTAAGGCTGGCTGTTCAGGGTTCTGTAGCTGGCACGTGGCAGCACTAGAAGGACTTGGGGCTGACTAGAAGCACCATCAACAGACCTGTCTAAAGGGAGTAGGAATCTCGCACGTCTAAGTATTCTCTCGACTTTTCAGCAGGAGTTTCAGAAGTTGAAGAATTCTGAGCTCCCTGCTGGCCACAGGACATTGTGCTGATATGGGAGGAACTCTGGCCAAAGTATCCGTAATGTGCAGTTGAGGAAGCCTTTGCAACCTACCCCGTCGGAGGCTGCTGGTTGGGATGGGTACAGGGGGTGTTGATGGTGGCCGTGGCCTCTGCAGACCTCAAGGGAGATACCTCTGGGATGGAACCTTCTCTCCTAAACTGCTTTCCTATGAAAAAACGTGGATTTTTTTTCCCTCCTGCTTATTTTGGGGTAACAGATAAGCATTTTCTGTCTCCCACTGTGTCCTCTTCAAATGGTCCACTAACGAGAGGAAGGGACCTCTTCAGCTCCAACAGGTCTTGGGGATGTCTCCCTTGGTGTGAGGATTCAGTGGATACGTTTAGATGAGTGAACCTTGTCACACACTTTCACCTTGGTTCCTCCTGTCATGAGTTTTCTCCTCTCATCTCGTGAGCACCTTTTCCCTCCACCCCGATCAAATAGTAGCAAAATTCTTAGTTAATCCTTGAGGACTTGCAGTATGAATAATGGCACTGCCTTAAGCTATGCCACAGTGGGCAAGTCCCTGCCCTTGCTGTGACTTTCCAGTTCCTAAATTAGAATTTTTAAAAAAAGAAAACAACTCAGCGCAATTCATTGCTATGAGTGTCACTTCTGAGAATTGTGTCACCTGTTGAGCGTCCATTGTACCTTTCCTGACAGGCTTCCAGGGGTGCCCTCCCATGGAGCGCAGTGGGAGGGGTTTGTCACTCCCAGTCCTTTCTGCAAGTGGGAGAAGTGATCTGAATTTTCTATTTGAAAACATAGGAAGCAGGGCTCAGCCTGTAATCCTGCGCTTCAGAAGGTTGAGGTGAGTGGATTGCCTGAGCCCGGAGGTTCGAGACCTGCCTGGGCAACTTGGCAAGACCTCATCTCCACAATAAATTTTTTAAAAAATTAGCCAGGCGTGGTAGCGCACGCCTGTAGGTCCAGCTACTTGGAAGGCTGAGGCAGAAGGATCACTGGAGCCCAGCAGGTTGAGGCTGTGGTGGCCAGGAGTGGCCACTGCACTCCAGTCTGGGCAACAGAGTGAGACTCCAACTCAAAAAAAAAAAAGAAAACACAGGAATTGTGTGCCCAATGCCCAAACAAGTAGGAACATCACTGTGGTCGATGGAGGAACCTCATGTTTATCATTCCCCCTTTCCCATGACCTTTGTTTTCCCCAAATGCTTTTAAAAGAAATAATAAAGTCTAGAGACCTGGCGCAGTGGCTTATGCCATAATTCCAGCACCTTGGGAGGCCAAGACAGGAGGATTGCTTGAGCCCAGGAGTTTGAACCAGCCTCCACAACATAGTGCGACCTCATCTCCACAAAAAAACAGCTGAGTATGGTGATGCACACATGTAGTTCCAGCTATTTGGGAGGATGAGACCAGAAAATCACTTGAGCCCAGGAGTTTAAGGCTGCAGTGAGCCGTGATCCTGCCACTGCACTCCAGTCTGGGCAACAGAGTGAGACCCCAACTGAAGAAAAAAGAAAAGATTGTTTTACCCATTATTACCATGGTTCCCTGTCTCGCCTAGTGCATGCTCCTTCCCACAGATATCTTCAGTTTGAAGCTGCAGTAACTGAAACCCATCGGGTCTTCAGTAATGTTTGGTTCCCACCAGGATAAGCTTGTATTAAATTATTGTTTTACTTGTGGGGAAGAACCGCATTGTACTAGCAACCTGGTTCTTCTGGACAAACATCGCCTAGTGGAAAAAAGTAAAATTGTAAGGAGAAAACAATTTCACACATTAGTACTTTCTACAGACTGTGCCTCAGATAGCATGAATGGATGAAGAAAGGAAGAGTTGTCAGGGAATGGAGCATCACAACTAGCTTTATCACTGATGACCGTGAAGCTGTGGGCAAGACATTTATTTTGTAAAGCGCAGATAAAACTTTGGAACCTAGCCAAGGCCTGGCTGCTCCAATAATTCCCTTTCTCCTCTTCTGGAGTGGAAAATACTGGGAGTCTGAGAATAATCAGAGCATACAGATGAGGAGGCTGAGGGGTTTGAACTCTGATTTTTCATGTATTGAAATATATCTCAATGATCCTCAACCTCCTTAGGGAGAATCTGGGAACTGTATTTTAAAAATCAATACACATTGGCCACATGAGTCTTAGAGAGCTTTAGTCAGTGTCTTCGCAATGAGTTTTAAGTGTTTTGCTTTCCCGTTAAACGGATGAAGGGAATACCACGTTAAACTGTGGCTCTTCTCTGGACGTTTCCTTTTGTTGTTGTCAGTTTACTCTGAGTGTGTGTGTGTATGTGTGTGTGTATGTGAGAGAGAGAGATTGTGGTTGTGTTTTGTTTTAACTCTGGCACCAAGAGCTGTGCTCAAAGAGGCACTTGCAAATGCGGTTGCTCCATAGTGGAGGGAATGTCAGGAATGCTGGCTATCTTTAGAGCTGCTTCATTCTTCTTAGATAAGACAGAAACTAAAAACCCCACTGTCTGCCGGAAGATGCTATTAGTCAAGTAACACTGCACACCTGACCACCCACGTTAAACAATGTCAATAATGTGTCCCTACATGTAGACAATGCCGACGAATTTGGAGCAGGGTTTCTCTTTGGAGTCTTAAGAAGAGGGTATTTTCAAATTCAAGTGACTGTGGCATTTTATTTGCAACTATATTAGTTATGACTGAACACACAGACTTATTTTATTTTCATTTCAGCATAATAAAATTATCATCTGGGCACATGAGTTCCTCATTATTGCTTTAGTCAACAGAAATATACTTCTGAAGATTAGACTTGAGGAAGAGGGAGCCTCAAAATAATAGCAATGGTACCAGAGATCATCCATTTGAAGGGAATTGCTAATGTCTGGCTTGTAGGCCTTTCTTAAGCTGTGGTTGTGGGAGGTTGTCTATAGGGAGGGGTGGGGGCATCTGGAGCCTCCAACCAGCCTGGGAGCACCAAGTTCAGACTTTGTGTAGATAAGCTTGAGCATTTCCAAGGTGGGGGGGGAGTAGAACAATCTAAATTTAAACTATGGAATCAACGTTTTCTCTAAAAATTGTTCCAGTTTGCGAGAGGCGTAGGTGGATCCTGTGAATTATGTGATAATGCACATGCTTTTCTACATCCTGCTTATGTCAAAACATTTCCAGTGACTTTCATTTTGGAGGTTTTATTTTCAGGCTACAGAATGGGGTGGGGACTCTTTTTTTTTTTTTTTTTGGTCTCTTATGTAAAGAATTTTAAGAACTCCTTAGGCTTCTTTTTTTTTTAATATGAGGCGATGAAAAGGTCAGTGTTCTTATGGGAGGGCTAAAAATATGTGTATTTGACACACAATGACTTCTTTGCAAAGCAAAGAATTTAAACATAATACAAAAGTAACTAGCATTTAGGTGTATTGTATCATTTAATCTAACCCTCGAAAACACAAAATGAGGTTGGCTCTATTCCTACCTCTGAGCTGTAGAAGAGGAAACGGAAACTTTCCTAAGAGTTATGGACTTGCCCAGGGAGACACAACTGGCGGTAATTAGAGCCCAGGATTTCAGCTCAGGCCTGTCTGATTCAGAATGTAACCTCATAATCGGTACTCGAAGTTAACAGTGACAAGTTTCATTCTCTCATTCGGGAAGATGGAAGGCTGCCAAATAGGGATTTTGACAAAGGGATTCTCCTCGATCACCCCAAATAGAAGTCTCCAGTGTGGCCATTCTGAGGCCTGCCATGACTTTCCCGCCAGTCATAATGCCCTTGGGTAGAGATGACGTGTCTTGAGCAAATGATGGTAGTATTAATAGCAGATTGCTTTGTTTTTGTAGTGTGCGATATAAGCTCATGCATTTTCATGAGTATTACCCTAATGACTATTCCGAATGATGGCTACTACAGTCCCCTGCTCCAGAATCTTCTGTTTCTGGTACTGTTCATAATTCACAACCACGCTTTTCCCACGTTCTCCTGTAGGTTGGACGTGATAAGTATGAACCCGCCGCTGTTTCAGAGCAAGGCGATAAAAAGGGCAAGAAAGCCAAGAAAGACAGGGACATGGATGAGCTGAAGAAAGAAGTTACTATGGTAAGAGCTAGGAGGGAGGCTGGGTTTTGTTATCCTTCTTTAAAATGAACTGTTTCTTCTATCTTTTGATTGTATGTTCCTCCCTCCCCCAAGATCCCACTGTCTCCTTCATCAGAATTGCTTTATTGTAAAAAAGATCTTTGACTGCCACAGTGGCTCATGCCTGTAATCCCAGCACTTTGAGAGGCGGAGACAAGAGGATTGCTTAAGCCCAGGAGTTCAAGATCAGCCTGGGCTGCATAGCAAGACCTCAGCTCTACAAGAAAAATGAATGAATGAAAGCATAGCCGTTGTAGAGGTTGATACTGTACATTTTCTTCTGAAAAGCTGTTAGGCCGGGTGCAGTGGCTCACGCCTATAATCCCAGCACTTTGGAAGGCCGAGGTGAGAGGACTTCCTGAGCCCATGGGTTCAAGACCAGCCTGGGCAATTTGGCAAGGCCTCATCTCTACAATAAATCAAAAAATTAGCTGGGTGTGATGGCATGTGCCTGTTGTTCCAGCTACTTGGAAAGCTGAGGTGGAAGGATCGCCTGAACCTAGCAGACTGAGGCTGCGGTGGCTGGGAATGTGCCATTACCCTCCAGCCTGGGTGACAGAGTAAGACTCCAACTCAAAAAAAAAAAATGCTGTTAGAGGGTTGGAAAAGCTAGTCACTCTGGCATAACCAAAAGTCCACTAAAGGAACTGTGCTGGTAGATGAGTCTCCTTTTCTCTGGACTTTGCCAGAAGTTGAGAACCACCAACATCTCCCATTCGTGGAGGCTCCAACAGACATAACCTGCCTTGAACCTGCCTGTCCATCAAGGCCTACGAGGCTTTACTAGATCCCTGAGACCTGCTAGGTTTCTCTGAAGCAGTACAAGAGCAGTAATGGGCCACCATCACTTCCTGTCAGCCATTCTCTGATGATAACCTCTGAATAGACTGTTGCGTGGTTGCCGAGCCATTGGGCATGGTGCAAAGTATCCCAACTTCTGCACTGAGGAAAACTTCACTTTATGAGCTCAGTGACAGTAATGAGTAATGTTGATGCTTTTTTAGGCTACAGTTTTTAACTCTTTCTTTGTTTCTGTTTTCCCTTAGGATGACCATAAACTTAGCCTGGATGAACTTCACCGTAAATATGGAACAGACCTGAGCCGAGTATGTTCTCACTTGAAATTTGTGCAGAATCCTGGTTTTCCCTGATACATTTTCCCCTCTATCACAAGTCTGATCTTGGGGGCTCTAAGAGAGTGACAGCTACCGTCTGTGTATTTACTATGACATGTGCAGAACTTGAGCGTTTATGTGCTACCAGCTTACTTTCCCTGGAACTTTTTGAAAGTAGATGTTATTTTCCCTATTTTATAGTTGGTGAGAACTAATCCATGGGAATACTAGTACCTGCAATTGGCTCCAAAGCCATGTGTATTCCCTGCCCTTTTGATTACAAATTTCCCCTTCATTTTTCTACATTTGTTTAATTAAGTTGAATATTTCAGCTAGTTGAATCTTTAACAGTTTAGAATTTTGCACTTTTCCCAGCTAGCCCATTGTAGTGTTAGAATTTTGGCTATTCTGTCATTTACTTGAAACTTCATTTGCACAAAATTCAGAGACATTTTTCTATAAAATATGTGTTATGAATCAGATGCAGTGGCGCACACCTGTAATCTCAGCACTTTGGGAAGCAGAGGTGAGAGGACTGCCTGAACCCAGGAGTTCAAAACCAGCCTAGGCAAATTGACCGAGACCTCATCTCTATAATAAATCAAAAAATCAGCCAGGCTTGGTGGTGCATGCCTGCGGTTCTAGCGACTTGGAAGGCTGAGGCAGAAAGATTGCCTGAACCCAACTGGCCAAGGCTGTGGCAACCGTGAGTGTACTACTGCCCTCTAGCCTGGGTGACAGAGTGAGACTCTGACTCCGAAAATAAAAAATATTAACAGGTGCAGTGGCTCACATCTGTAATCACCTTGGGAGGCAGAGGCAAGAGGATTGCCTGAGCCCAAGGGCGACTTGGCAAGACCTCGTCTCTACAATAAATAAAAAAATTAGCTAGGCATGGTAGTGCATGCCTGTGGTTCCAGCTACTTGGAAGACTGAGGCTGAAGGATCACCTGAACCAGCAGGTCGAGGCTGCAGTGGCCGTGAGAAGTATGACACTTATACTCCAGCCTGGGCGACAGAGTGAGACTCCAGCTCAGAAAAATAAATAAATAAAAACAAAAGTAAAAAATGTGTTATGTATCTACGTTATCTAGAGGATTTTGATACTAAATTTGCTACAAACATTATAGCAATAAATGGTAGCGGCATGGAGTTTGTTATCTGCAGACAATCACAAAAAATCCTGGGGAACACCTTGAATGACTAGCCTTGAATGTAGCTTTCCTTTTTTTTGAGTGGCACGCTCATGGCTCACAGCCACCCCAGTGTTGACCTGCTGGTCTCCGGCGATCCTTCTGCCTCAGCCTTCCAAGTAGCCAGAACTACAGGTGTGCACTACCGCGCCTGGCTATTTTTTTATTTTTTATTGTAGAGACAAGGTCTCACCCAGTTGCCCGGGCTGGTCTTGCACCCTACTCGCCTCAGCCTCCCAAAGTATTGGGATTACAGGCTGAGCTGCCGAGCCCGACCGAATGTAGCATTTCATAAGGCATCAAGAGGCACAGACACCCATCAGCTCTAAGAGTAAGCTTTGACTCTACACAGAATAGTGTGCTCACTCTGTGCCAGGCAGTCTCTGAGCACGCACATGTATTATCAGAGTCCTATGAAGTGTGCTCCCTGTGATCTAAGACTATTATTCAAATGCTGTGGGTATAGCTCTTTACTTGTAAAATGCGGTCAATAAAGCCTAAAAAGGATCACTATGAGAATTAAACAAGTTAACTTAAAGCCCTGAATTTAGTGCCTGGCATGTGGGCAAAATGTGTTTTATGTCTGTTTTTTGACTTGGTACAAAGGTAATCATAGTTTCCCCTGTTAATGAGAGCCATATACCAAACTGTCTACATTCGGTGAATCTTGGTTTTAAGACCCATTCAAAAGTAGCAGGGTTTCAGTACAGTTGACAAGTTTACTGGGAGTTAGCTAAAATATGCATGTAAATGAGCCCTTTCCTTCCAGACAGGTGTTTTAATTACTATCCAAAGTATAAAGTTCTATACTTAAAACTTGACTGTTAACCCAATAAGAGACTGGATTCTTACAGAAGTGTTTTTGTTTTTTGATAGGGTTTTTTTCCCCCTACCTGACAGAAATCAATGCCCAGAAAACTCAGAGCTCTTAATTTGCGACACTGAATCAATTGGCTAAAATAGATTTCTTTTTGGTAGAAGTGCAGTTTGGCATGAACTCTCAACTTTGATCTAAAACTTAGAAGAAACCGTACTGAATCAGATTGGCCCATGCATGAGTTTGAAAAGAGGTTTGATCCGGGTGTGATGAGTTCCTTGAGAAATGTGGACATATTACTTGCCTGAACCCTATGGGGGGCACAATCAGAATTGCTCATGAAGGGATTTGGCAGGTTTTACCCTGGAGCTAGAGCCTGGGAAATCCTACTTCCTCCCTAAATTCTTTATTGCAGCTTTTCAGCTACCAGGTAGGTCTGTACACTTGTGAGTGCTGCACAGCTTGTCTTCTGTTTCTCTACTCCATAGGGCTTAACTTCTGCGCGAGCAGCTGAGATCCTGGCCCGAGATGGCCCCAATGCCCTCACTCCCCCTCCCACTACTCCTGAATGGATCAAATTTTGCCGGCAACTCTTTGGGGGATTTTCCATGCTACTGTGGATTGGAGCGATTCTTTGTTTCTTGGCTTATAGCATCCAGGCTGCTACGGAGGAGGAACCTCAGAATGACAATGTGCGTACTGTAGTTCCCCGTATGGATTCAGAGGGACACGTAAGACAGTGTCCTAGCCTGCCACTTATTTTCGGTCACAACTAGTTAGTTGGTTTTAAACGCTGGGGAAGAGTGTCGGTAGCCGTTGTGTTTTCAAGTTTGTCCACCCTTTCTTCTTTGTATCATGTTTCTTGTCCCATCCCCCACCCTGTGGATGTTCCCACTGGCTGGATGTCTGGGTGTCTACCCTTCACATGCTGCTGTGGACCGGCAGCTCTGCTCGGGCTCTGGCCCGACTGTCACTCCCTAGATGGCAGAGCGTAGTTTTTTGTTTTTGTGTTTTTAACTTTGCATCTAGTTTCTACTGGGTGGGTCAATCACAGTGTTCCCATGCAGAACGCGGTTTTTAACGATGGACGTTACGCTTGGCCAAAAATGGGTGGTGACCTTTCTTCAAAAGTCACAAGTTGCTAGGAAGATATCTTAGATTTAATAAAGTGGGAGAAACAGATTCATCTAGAACATTTCCAAAAGTCTGTCCAGTCAGCGATAAAGTGTGTGACTCATCCCAGTTCTGACCCTCCTGTTTGAGGTCTCCAGAAAGATAAATATGAAGACATGAGTTCTATCTTTCTGAAGCCCTGGTCTGTAATTTTTTAAAAGTCTGCCTTTTGTTGAGTCAAAAATTAACTGAATGTCCCCAGTTCTTGCCTCGAGCCATTGGCGCTGACTTGTCTGCTCCCTTCCAGCTGTACCTTGGTGTGGTGCTGTCAGCGGTTGTCATCATAACTGGTTGCTTCTCCTACTATCAAGAAGCTAAAAGTTCCAAGATTATGGAATCCTTCAAGAACATGGTCCCTCAGGTACCTGATGCTCTGTGCTTTCCCAGGGGAGGAATCGACAGCCCCCAGAATGTGAATTCGTGTGGAGTTAGGGTCTTTCAAGTCTTAAGTGACTCCGTCATGGAGAGGTTCGTCCCTTCCCTGGCCCGAAATCGCACCTGTTTCCCTTCTCCCCAGAAGGCGCTAGCCTTCCTTCTGAACACCTCCTCTGAACACAAGCTCACGATCTAAGAGCAATCTCTCTTAGCTAACTGGGGAGCAAGCTTCTGTAACGTGTATAAAGCAACAAGTGACGTTATGAGTTCAGATAATGAGGATGCTGGATTGTTTGTAGCTTGATGCTCTTGCTTTGCACACGGCCCTCTCTTGGTTGGTGTGCTAATGGCGCGACTGTGCCCCTCTCAAAGCAAGCCCTTGTGATTCGCAATGGTGAAAAGATGAGCGTCAACGCAGAGGAGGTGGTCGTGGGGGACCTGGTGGAAGTCAAAGGAGGGGACCGAATCCCTGCCGACCTCAGGATCATCTCTGCAAATGGCTGCAAGGTACGTTTGTAGACAGAACCTCCCCCAGCTAGCTCTGCTGTGTGGACAGATTGAGATCGGGGATGCTCGGGCCCACGATCAAGCTGTTGGATCCACTGGCGCTCTTCTTCCTCACGTACAGGTGGACAACTCCTCACTCACTGGCGAATCAGAACCCCAGACTCGGTCTCCGGATTTCACAAATGAAAACCCCCTGGAGACAAGGAACATTGCCTTCTTTTCAACCAATTGTGTCGAAGGTAGACCATTTTAGTGCACTTGGGGCCTGCCATGGTATTTATCTTGGACATTAACAACCAAAAACAAAACAAAAGGCACAGGCATGGTTTCTCCTCTTGTGTTATTGGCCCCATTTCTGACAACTCATGTCAAGCCCAGAGAAGAGCTGGTTCCCTGGCTGGCAGGAAGCCCTGGGAAATCTCACGGCTGTTCTCTCCTTCCCGTCTTCTACACCCTTGTCCCTTCTGTCGGCAGCGCAAGTCTAGCATGGATGTTGGAGCTGCTGTCATGCTAGCGATAGAAATTCCTTGCCAGCCGAGTGCGGTGGCTCATGCCTGTAATCTGAGCACTGTGGGAGGCCAGGGCAGGAGCATTGCTTGAGTTCAAGACCAACCTGGGCTACATAGCAAGACCCCACCTCTACAAAAAATTTAAAAATGAGCCAGACAGGGTGGTGTTCAAGAAGCTGAGGCGGAAGGATCTCCTGAGCCCAGGAGATCGAGGCTGCAGAGAGCCATGATCATGCCACTGCACTCCAGCCTGTTATGTACCTGTAAATTCTGTGGCTTCTTTTTGGTTACGTACAATTGTACAATTTGGCACAACTCCCCCCCCCTTTTTAAGGCACTGCACGCGGCATCGTCGTCTACACTGGGGATCGCACTGTGATGGGAAGAATCGCCACACTTGCTTCTGGGCTCGAAGGAGGCCAGACCCCCATTGCTGCAGAAATTGAGCATTTCATTCACATCATCACGGGCGTGGCTGTGTTCCTGGGTGTGTCTTTTTTCATCCTTTCCCTGATCCTTGAGTACACCTGGCTTGAGGCTGTTATCTTCCTCATCGGCATCATCGTGGCCAACGTGCCAGAAGGTCTGCTGGCCACTGTCACGGTAAGAGGCTTGAGGACGTCCCTGGTCCCCCTCACTCAGATCGGCTGGCCTGATGGGAGACTCCTCCCCGCCCCCTCCGAAGGGATAGCCAACATCTGTTTCTTTCCGCATGTTGGGAGGTAGCTTTTCTCTGGCACCACATCACATGGTAAGCTTTGACTGTGAGAAAACCTCAGCATGTGTTTATAGCAAGATAGTAACCCAAAAGCATACATTTTGTTCTTAAATTATCACATGATACAGAGCAGTGCAATGAGAAAGAGGATCTTGGGAGTGAGTGTGGGAGACAGAATATGGTAGATCCAGGCCAGGCGCGGTGGCTCACACCTATAATCCGAGGGAGGACTGGGAGGCTGAGGCGGGAGGATTGGTAACATAGTAAGACCTCCTCTCTACAAAAAAATCAAAAAATTCTCCAAGTAGGGTATGCATGCCTGTAGTCTCAGCTACTCAGAAGGCTGAAGCAGGAGGCTCACTTGAGCCCCGGAGTTGGAGTCTATGGTGAGCCATGATTGTGCCTCTCCAGCCTGGGTGACAGAGTGAGACCCCAATGCAAAAAAAAAGAATTTTTCCTACCATGTTGCTTTTTTGGGGAAGGGAAAGCCCCATATACATGTCACCCGTATTATTTCTTCAGACTTTAGAAGGTTGGAGAGATTTCATTTTAGACACATTTCTTCCATGTCAGGGTACAGCAAAATCTGTAGAATCCCAGCCTGGTTGAGAGAAGGGATCTTTTTCCTGATTTTGTCTAGGTGTGTCTGACGCTCACTGCTAAGCGCATGGCGAGGAAAAACTGCCTCGTGAAGAACCTGGAAGCTGTGGAGACCTTGGGGTCCACATCTACCATCTGCTCGGATAAAACTGGAACTCTGACTCAGAACCGGATGACAGTGGCCCACATGTGGTTTGACAATCAAATCCACGAAGCTGATACGACAGAGAATCAGAGTGGTAAGGCCAGGCTGCTGCATACCTCAGCCACCCGCTTGCTTTGCTTGCTTTTTTTTTCTAAGCTCATGGCAGTTTATTTTAATCATTTGGTGTAAAGAATCTGTGGTATGGAGTTTAGGTCTTTTTTTTTTTTTGCATATCAGTAGAAATGTTCGTTTGCCTTACAGCCGTGATTGAAAAATGCCTAGAACCTGATTCGTTTCATTAATTGGAAAATGAGAATGTATCATTTCAAATTTCTATGAGATTTGAATAGAATCGAGTACACGACATTAGCAATTAAGCCATTGTTTTCCTGTCACGTTTTCTTGCCTCCGTCAGGTGTCTCATTCGATAAGACTTCAGCCACCTGGCTTGCTCTGTCCAGAATCGCGGGCCTATGCAACCGGGCGGTGTTTCAGGCTAACCAGGAAAACCTGCCTATTCTTAAGGTATGCTCAGCAGTTGCTGGTTACCGTTAGGTGGGCTCTGGGGGTATGTAGATACCATGTGAGAACTGCCATTTGCATGTCTTTTAAGTAGCATGTTACCTTTCTGGTCTGCACAATAACTGTGTTCACCGTAGAACTCTTGGAATGGTCTGTGTGGTGCTTCGCTGTGTGGAATTTACATTGTGTGTCTGTAGAATTCATGCTCCACATAGGTTGGAAAGCACAGAAGATACAGTACAAATCTGACCAAAGTGGGTCAGGGGGAGGTGGAAGGCAACCTTTACTGGCGGGAGACCTTATTCACCCACTTGTACTGCTCTGAGCTTAAATGTTCTCATCTAACCGGGTGGACAGTGAGGACCACTTAGTGACTCCATAATCGTATTTGCATATTAGGATACAGTAGATTCCAGTAAATCCCTTAAGCCATTTATTTTCTGAAAATAGCTCAGCTTATCTTATCTTATTGGTTCTTAGCTTGTTTACTAATGATGTAAAAATAAGCTCAAGGCAGAAGTCAGCTCAGCCTCTGCCTGTGGAATTCTCATACAGTTGGAGATGACTGAGATTCTGCTGTGTTGCCCAAGTGAAGATGTGTTGCCCAATCTCAGAAGGGTCATGACTTGCAGAGTCCTTTAGGAGGAGAAAGAGCTGTATGAGGCTCTCAGAGCTCAGCATCTTCTGTGGGAAGCTGCCAGTGGTATTTCTGGGTATAAACTGAGTTGCCAGAAAGCATATGTCTTGGGTAGAACTGAGATGGCTTCTGTGTGACCACAGGCTTCATTAATCCTGAGAGGAGATTTTCTTGGCATTGGTTGATGTTGACTTGAGGTTGATGTTGTTTATCTTGGGGATATAACTTGAGATGTGCACTTCATGCTTTTTCTTTACTACAAAGTGGAAGTTTTCTAGGCTTTGAACAGGGACTCATGAGTATCAGATCTTTCCTAATTTAAAAACCCCAAACAGGTAGCAGATAATGTATGCTAAGTGTTTCAGGAATTAGGCCATGTCAATGCCATTGTTTCCAAGAAAACAGGGTAGAGGGGGCACAACAGCCCTATTCTGCTTTAAAAATAATGGGCTTTTATTAAAAATAACCCTCACTTAGGATGTGTTTCTTACCAGGTCTGGCAACCTTTCTTATCATACAGAGCTATAAACTCACAAGCATTAATTTGCTCACCTGCATATGCATCCTTATAGACCAAAGCTGTAAGATGTTCTAAAATTTGTTTACAACGGGAAATGTTTTCAACATGTCACAATATAAGTGTATCACCATATAAATACACCACATAAACTATGAATTTGTTACCCGAAGGGTGGACTTTCATCTGGTGGGCTTTCAGCCGGTTAGCTGGTGAGGTTATGTAACTGTTAGAGCTGATCGTAGCTTTCATGTCACATCCTTCAGGCCCAAATAATTTTGCATAATAGAATTATGTTTAGAATATAAGTCCTCTGCTGTGCCCTTGACACCAACAGTTTGTCCCCAGTCCTGAGACCCTAAGACGTTTTCTTGTAAATTCTAGGGCAGTGAAGGGCGCCATAAATGTTTACTCTCTTGCCTGGTATTTTCAGATTCATCACTAGAAATAGGTAGTTAGGAATAGCATCGGCTTTGAGACTTTTCAACAGTCCAAGGGAAGATAAAAATAGGCTGAAGTATGTTGGAAGGGTGTGTCATACTTTTCCCGGGGTAGGTGACACCTTCACACACCCTTTTGCCAGAAGCTGCTTGGGGGCGGGAAGGGGGTTGAGATTTGAGTCTGAAGCTGAGAGCCCCAGCCTCCATCTGGGCTAAAGGGCGTCCTGTCACTCTCGACGCGTGGCTTCCTCCCTGCCTGGCCTTTCCTGTCTCTGACCAGATTGAGATACGTTATTCCTGTTTTTCCGCGCTGCCTCGGTGCCATTTTGGGGAGGTAATTCATAGCTGATGTCTCTGTTCACAGCGGGCGGTTGCAGGAGACGCCTCTGAGTCAGCACTCTTAAAATGCATCGAGCTGTGCTGCGGTTCTGTGAAGGAGATGCGAGATCGATACGCCAAAATTGTCGAGATCCCCTTCAACTCCACCAACAAGTACCAGGTCTGAAGACCTAGGGGCTTGAGCAGTGGGATGAGGCCAGGCTGGGGACGAGGAGGGGAGGGGTATGAACAGGAAGACAATGCGTGCTCCCGTTAGGAGTTTTGTTTTTTGGGGTGTTTTTGAGTTGGAGTCTCGCTCTGTTGCCCAGGCTGGAGTGCAGTGGCAGGCTCATGGACACCCAAGGGTCGACCCGCCGGGCTCCGGCAATCCATCTGCCTCAGCCCTCCAACTCTAGGAACTATAGGCTTCCTCTGCCATGCCTGATTAATTTTCTACATTTATTTATTTATTGTAGTGACGAGGTCTCACAAGTTGCCCAGGCGGGTCTCGAGCCCACAGGCTCAGGCAGTCCTTGGCCTCCCAGAGTGCTGGGATTACAGGCTGAGCCGCTGAGCCCGGCCCCGTTAGTAGTTTTATAAGCTTTCCCTTGACATTTTACCCTTGGCTCCATATAGAGCATCCTAATGTAGGTGAGCATCAGTCGGAGAAATGAGGCCTCTTCCAAAATATGGTCTGGGTCCTTCTGAATCTGTATGCATGGCTTGGGGTGGGTGTGGGTACGTAGGGAGGAGGCTGGGGATGTATGTGCACTAGTGTGTACCCATCCCTTGCTCCCAACATGTCCTTACATGCGGCAGAAATTTAAGAAGGCGTCCCAGTGCTCTTTTTTCCTGTATGATTTAAAGTATGTTACAAGGCATGAGAAGCTCAGAGTTCAGAAAGAAGGGATCTTGGGTTCTTGGGTAATAAATACTCGGGAGTGAGGCTGGGCTTTCTCCCCTGGCCTGTCACATCCCGCCTTCCGTCGCTTACATCCGGGCTCTCCTTCACAGCTGTCCATCCATAAGAGCCCCAACACGTCTGAGCCCCGGCACCTGTTGGTCATGAAGGGCGCCCCGGAGAGAATCCTGGACCGCTGCAGCTCCATCCTGCTCCATGGCAAGGAGCAGCCCCTGGATGAGGAGCTGAAGGACGCCTTTCAGAATGCCTACCTGGAGCTGGGCGGCCTCGGCGAGCGAGTCCTAGGTACGCGGTGACTGATGGCCCCGCACCCCACGCGCCTGCTCCCTGGTGTCTTGCCTGGTAGACAAGGGAGGCAAGGGCAGGCGGCTCCCGTGCGCTCTGCGTCTTGCGGGCCCTCCCCTGAGTCCTTCTGGGGCAGGCCTCCTCCTGATCCACTTGCCCTCTGTTACTTTGAAAGCAATGAGTGCCAGGGAAATGTTCGGCATACCGGATTATGGGAAACAAGTCCTGGTGGTTTGCGTCTGGCTTGTACTTGGACCTCTGGGTCTCAGGCTGGTCAGTTCTGTTCGTTTAAAAAAAAAACGGGGGAGGGAATCTTTATGATCTAACCTTTGTTGCTATGGCCACAGTCAATAAGTTTCATTAAATTAAAATTAATCCTACCTCATCTCTACGATCAATCAAAAATCAGCCGGGCGTGGTAGCGCGCGCCTGTAGTTCCAGCTCCTCGGAAGGCTGAGGTGGAAGGATCGCCGGAGCCCAGCGGGTCGAGGCTGCGGGGGCCGGAGCGGCCACTGCACTCCAGTCTGGGCGACCGAGTGAGACTCCGACTCAAAAAAAAAAAAATCCTTAGTGCGTCTAGAACGCAGCCACTTCCTGACCACCTTAGAACGGTCATGGACGTCCATGGGAACTCTTGCACACGGCTCAGTGGCCAGAACCACAGTCACCTTTTAGTCCAGGAGGCTACCTGTTTTCTCTACCCTGACAGTTTCTGGCACGAAGAGATCCATTTTATCCAGGGCCCAATGTATTTGGGAAAGTGGCGTTCATCATAGTGTGTAGGCTGGCGGGTGAAAATTCATCATTTATGCCGTTCTGCCTGTTCTCCTTCATGTGGGTAACTTGGAACTGATTGGTCCCAGACTTTGGTTCATACCGTTTTCCTCTCATCTAACTCATGGTGCCTTTCGTTTGTTTTTTCCAAGTCTTTTAATTTCCATTAAGTTTTTAAATTTTTATCACTCCATGAAAGCTTCACTTTTCAACTTAGTTTTCAGACTGTGCTTGTGCCTGTAACACTTTCACAGCGATTTTCTGCTCCTCGATAAGGAGAGCACACCTGATCCTGTCACAAACACATTTAGCACACATGGGACCACCCTAGGCCTCGCTGTAGGTTTTTTTGTTTGGACCACCGCATAAGAACTTCTGGTCTCACGGCACGAGCCCCTCAAAGTCTGCCTAGGCACACGCCACACGCAGGTTTGGGCGCTCTCCCAACCTTCTTGGTATACAGGTAAACAGTTCTTTTAGCGGGGGCTTGGTCTAGTTTTGTTAGAGGCTGTGTTGTAGGAAAGCCTGCGACGGCTTGTCAAATGCTGGACCATGCCGAGCACCTTTAGACAGCGTCCCCGAAGAGGAAAAAGGCTCATGGTACCTTTCGTACATGTCTGTCCAGAGGAAGGGGTACCATCCTCCCCACTTCCACCACCCTAAGTAGAAGCAGTCGCTCTCTGAGTCCACAGTGGCACTTCTGATCACTTTAAAGATCACAGCATGGAAAGGAATGTCTCCCATGTCTTGATTCTGGTATTAGCTGTAATTCGAGGTGATAAACCCCTTGGACGGAACGTGTCTGATCTGTACTTGTCCTCCAGTTAGCTGGCATGATGCCCCATGCTGGTGCTCAGTGATGTATTTTGGTTCAATGAAACAAGATAGCAGAGATGTGGCCTCCGTTTTCCCAGAGAGACGATAATGACATGATTTGCCATCAAGTAATCTACCGTGGACAGGTCTAGAATCCTAATATTTCGGTGCTCAGAATGTGTTATCAATTCAGTCTTCTCCACGTAACACAATTTCTGTTCCTTTGAGGCTTGGTATGATGGGTTCTACCTCTTGTTGTTTTTTTCTTTCAGAGACTATCATTTACAAATTCTTCTTTATTTGTAAAAGTGACTTTATTTTTTCTCATTTGTAAATTCTAAATGAAAACTTCATTCTCTGATAAAACTATAGACTTTAAAAACATTGAGATTATAAACAATTGAAAACATTCCAAACTGCACACCCAGCATTAGTAGATAAGCTGTATGAACACAGGCTGTCCTGCCTGGAGCACTGAAAATCCTTCAAGCTTCCCGGCCTCCTTGCAGGTTTCTGCCACCTCTTCCTGCCAGACGAGCAGTTTCCAGAAGGGTTCCAGTTTGACACCGATGACGTGAATTTCCCTGTCGAGCACCTCTGCTTTGTCGGGCTCATCTCCATGATTGACCCTCCGCGGGCGGCTGTTCCCGACGCCGTGGGCAAATGCCGAAGTGCCGGAATCAAGGTAGGGCCCAGGCATGCCCTGGACTTCATCTCCTGTCTCCTAATGCCCCGGGGCGCCCTCCTCAGGGGAGGCTGCCCCTTGAGACCCAGGAGGCAGCTGCTTTCCTCACCTGGGGTATTACGTTCGCATCTCCAAAGCTTTACTTGAACCAGAAAAGACCAAATAGTATTAAAATGTTGGTATAAATAGCAGATGAGGGATTAAAGATCAAAAGAAAACACTTTTGCAAAAAGGTAAGCAAAGAAAAAAGAGCACAAGACTTACAAAGTTTTAAATGTTGAAATGATCACATTATTCTAAATTAGTATATCTTATGCAGTGCAGGGCATTTCTTCTGCGTTTTCAGTTAATTGTTTTTTAATAAATGTTTGGTATCTTCTGTGTATCTTTTTTTAAGTAGCTGAATATTATTCAGGTATATTAAAGCCCTGCTGCTGAGTACTTGATACTGTTTTGGTTTTTCACTCTCATGAAATAGTGCTCTGAAAAACTTTGTAGAAATTATTTCCCCACCGTTTTGCCTACTTGTTTTGATTTAAAGGATGTTCTTCTAAGTATCGTCATTAGCTCAAAAAGAATAGTAACAGTTTTGAATTTTTGTTACCTATGGCTCTTCCCCCAAATTGGGCCAATTTGAGAATCTTAACCAGCAATATGTGACACCTCTATGGTCCTACCTGCATCAGATTTTTACCCCTTCTTTGCTGGTTTCAGTAGATTTCAGTATTTTTATGTGACCGCGTAAAAGGAAAAATAGATGTTGTGTATGCTAGTGATTGTGTACCAAGATAAAATCTGGATATTGGCTCTGTGTTTTCTTTCTCTGAATACATATATTTCTACTTTTGATGTTTGTTGGTTTTATATTTGGATTCTGTTCCACTTGATAGTCTGAGTTGAATCATCCTTAATGTTTACTTTCACCTCTTCACGTAGGAGACTTCATTTGCTTGGCAGTTGCATTCAGTACATGGTCCCCTCTCTTATTACAGGTCATCATGGTCACCGGAGACCATCCCATCACAGCCAAAGCCATTGCCAAAGGGGTGGGCATCATCTCCGAAGGCAACGAGACAATGGAAGACATCGCTGCCCGCCTCAACATCCCAGTCAGCCAGGTGAACCCCAGGTAAGGCAGGAAGCTCAAACCACAGTCTGCCGTGAGCAAACAATAGAGGTTTGAAGTCCTTCCCTGGGTTCTAGTCTCTTGCTGAGTAGGAAATGTACTTGCACTGCCAACAGGCAACCTTGTCGTTCCTGGGGAGGGTTTTTAGTAAGAGCAAGTTATGATAACTAACACTTAGATGGCGTTTACTATTCTAAGTGCTTGATAAAGTGACTTATTAAGGTAAGTACTATTTCCACTTTGCAGAAGGGGAAAACTGAGGCTTAGAGGTTCAAAGTATTTCAGATCTGGTGGAGTCACGTGATAAATTCAGCAGTCTAGCCCTGATTTCATGCTGTTAGCCACTGAGCTGTACTGCCTAGCACCTAGCACCTTGACAATTTCCTAGTCCACACTAACAATAAGGAAGGGACAGTGGCTTAGGTAGTTCAGGCCAAAAATGGAAAAATGTGGCAATAAAGTGAACCAGATATCAGAGCAAACTAGTTTTGGTTTGTTTTAAGGCTTAGGGCCCCCTCACCCACTTTATAGAGTTAGGGGAGGATTTGTTCTTTTATCAACTCTGCCATCTTCTAAAGCTTGATTATATTATTTCAGCATATCCTATAAAGATGGAGCAAGGAAAATGATCGATAGACAGGCCTGCCCCACAGACAGTGAGCCTCAGATGAGATAAAATCTGTGAAAATGCTCTGTAGTCTATAAAATTCTCCTCGGATAATAGCTTCCACATGCTGGGAAAAATTCCTGCTGTCTTTGTTTTGTTTACAGAATGTTCTGCATAATATAACCATATCCCCTCTTGGGGTGACGGACATCATGCTGGTGATGTGATGAGCTGCTTTTTTTTTGGGTCCTAATTCTAGAGATGCCAAGGCCTGCGTAGTACATGGCAGTGATCTCAAGGACATGACCTCTGAGCAGCTGGATGACATTTTGAAGTACCACACTGAGATTGTGTTTGCCAGGACCTCCCCTCAGCAGAAGCTTATCATTGTGGAAGGCTGCCAGAGACAGGTTAGTGAGCTATGCGGGTCGGGCTGCTTCAGGCTCAGTGGTTGGTGTTCCATTGGCACTACCCGCCTCAGTGGTTGGCATTCCAGTGGAAACGGCAACAGGGATGGAAACGTACCCAACTTTATCAAACTCAGTGTTCTCCCAGGCACAGGGAAGGTGACTTGTCAAGGGTTTAGTAGTGACAGGAGCACTTCGCAGTAATCTCCACTGTGGCCTGAACCCTCCATGGAGTCATCTGGAATAGCAATACTGATAGCTGCAGTGGAGACGTGAATGGCCAGGAGACTCTGGTCCGCTACCTTGAAAAGACTAGAAGGTGTGCACCAGGAGTGGGATTTCCCAGAATGCTGCTTACCAAAGTCATGACTTGGAGTGGTCTCTCTTAATGGGGAGAATGTGTTTGCTGTCGTGTCTCAGTTCTGTTGTCTGGCAGGGCCTGGCCTAGATGGCTCTGAACCCCCTCCCGTCTCAGTGGGCAAGGAGCGGGGGTCTGCCGTGAGCGCTGGGGGAGGGCCTGCACCTCGCCTCTTCTCAGCCCCGGAACAGGTGCTTTGAGTTACCTGCCTCCCTGCTCTCTCGGGCAGGGCGCTATTGTGGCTGTGACCGGTGATGGCGTAAATGACTCTCCGGCCCTGAAGAAGGCGGACATCGGGGTTGCTATGGGGATCGCCGGCTCTGATGTGTCCAAGCAAGCTGCGGACATGATTCTTTTGGACGACAACTTTGCCTCGATCGTGACTGGGGTGGAGGAAGGTGAGCGTTCGGGATGTTCACCAAAAACTCATCCAGTTGCTGCCAGCCGGTATCCCTACGACATGCTGAGTTTCCAGTCCGCCTGTCTCTTTAAGCTACACAGTAAAAAACAATCTTGCTTTCACAGGTCGTCTGATCTTTGATAACTTGAAGAAATCCATTGCTTACACCCTAACCAGCAACATTCCAGAGATCACTCCCTTCCTGATATTTATTATTGCAAACATTCCACTGCCACTGGGGACCGTCACCATCCTCTGCATTGACTTGGGCACTGACATGGTGAGTGGCTGTAGCAATGTCCTCGATGGATGGGGGTGAGGTGTGGGCTGTGTCCTCCCTCACTGGCGTGAATGCTCGTGACCGTGTTCCCAGTATCGACATGATGCGTTGGGAAAAGAAGTTCTCAGGAGCAATATCCAGGTGTGTCCCAATCCCAGCCTCAGAGAGTCAGTGTCGCCACTCTCCAGGCAACGGCTGACGCCTGCTTGTCAGATGGGAAACTTCCTTTGGTGGATAACTTACCATGTTTTAGAAAAAGTGGGACCTGTCATGTCTCATTGTGTTAACAGCTTTTTTTAAAGGGAGGGCAAGAGTTTTCTAACAAAAGGTTCATAATATTAGCTTCCTTGCTAACTTTAACTTTAAGTTCTTGTTAACTTTAAGTTCCTTCTCACTCCTCCTCCCCAAGGTTCCTGCCATCTCCCTGGCTTATGAGCAAGCTGAGAGTGACATCATGAAGAGACAGCCCAGAAATCCCAAAACAGACAAACTCGTCAACGAGCGGCTCATCAGCATGGCCTACGGACAGATCGGTAAGCCCCAGCTCGGAGCGGAGCAGGAAGCTGGCAAACTCAGAGCGCCTGTTAGTGATGGTGTCTGCCTCAGCTTGGGGCTGCTTTCTGAGACTTCAAATCCAGGGTGAATTTTACATCTAGGCTGAGCCATAACATAGGGTGAAGCTGTGTTTTTTCTAAATTGTCTTCCATGTGAGAGTAAGTCCTTTGCTGTTGCCCAGTTCCTTTGTTGTGGAAACTGTCGTTCTTCTGACTGAGCGTCCTGCAACGAGGCTCAACTCTGCCTGAGAACCGAGAACGTCCTTCCTCACTGAGCCTTGCGGGACACCAGGCATGGTTTGAAGGAACTGCATGTCCTGACTCAAAGGCGGCTTGCCCTTGGGGATACATACACATCTTTATCAGTCACTAATTCGGATGGAGAGTAAGGCACTGAAGAAATTATATGAGTCTGAGGGTTTGGCTAGTAGGTCACCACTAAGTGGTGGCCCTGACCTGCACTCCCAGCTCATGGCCTCATGGTCTCTACTCCACCAGTTGGGCATGACCAGCAACCAGTGGTCTATCCAGGGGGTGGCCAGTCCAAGCACTCTTCATTTGTACATCCAATCTCCTTCAAGGGAGCCTGGTGAAGCCACTGCGAGCAACTTGTTCTTCTGCATTTTAATGGCTTGCATCCCTGGGAACACTTGGATGAGGCAGAACAGATTAGTACGTTATGGAAATTACGGCAAAGATTCCATGAGACAGTTGCTGGCCACAGAGGTTTGGCCAGTAGCCCATCCTGACCACCTCCAAGAAGACCTGATTCTGAAAGGAAGGAAGACTAGGTCCCTAGAGGCTCAGGATGAAATCCTGCCCTGAGGACATTGGGGTGATATGAGTAGACTGGATGCCTGGGAGGGTCTGCAGGCAGAAAGAGTAGATGGTGCCTCGGGGGCTAGCAAAATGGCAGTGTGTAAAAGCGGAAAGAAAGCCATCGTTTTTGGAGCTTCAAAAGTAGAGAATTAGCTGGGTGTGGTGGCACATGCCTGTAGTCCCAGCTGCTCGGGAGGCTGAGGCAGAAGGATCACTTGGGCCTAGAAAGTCAAGGCTGCCATGAGCCAAGATCATGCCACTGCACTCAGCTTGGATGACAGAGTGAGACGTCAACTCAAAACCTTTTTAAAAAGCGGAGAAGTGGTTTTTCCCTAAGGGTCTTGCTCTGGTAGAAGCAGATGATGAAGAAGTAGGGGTGGTTGTTTGGAAAGCAAGGCACATGTGGCTTCTTTTAAGCTCTAAAAAGTGACTCAGTGAAGAGGCCCCTGAGGTCCTCCTTCCCATCCCTCATGGCCATGGGTGGCCAGGCACCTCTCCAGGGCCCTCTGTCAGCCCGTGATGAAGACCCCCCGTGTGCTCTTCTAGGCCTGCTGCAGCGATCAGGCGACTGGTGTGGCGATGACCTTGCATGAGGTTCTGGCATTAAGGCTGTCTTCCCAACTCCTCAGGTATGATCCAGGCCCTGGGGGGCTTCTTCACCTACTTTGTGATTCTGGCTGAGAACGGCTTCCTCCCGATTCACCTGCTGGGCCTCCGAGTCGACTGGGATGACCGCTGGATCAACGATGTGGAAGACAGCTACGGGCAGCAGTGGGTGAGTCGGGGCCTCTCGCCGGACTGGGGCCAGCTCTCCAAGCCCCGGCAGACTGCAGTCCTACTGCTGCCAGCCCCACGGGCGAAGCACCCAGGCTCATCCGTGGGCCTTTCACATTTCAGACCTACGAGCAGAGGAAGATCGTGGAGTTCACCTGCCACACAGCGTTCTTCGTCAGTATCGTGGTGGTGCAGTGGGCCGACTTGGTCATCTGCAAGACCAGGAGGAATTCCGTCTTCCAGCAGGGGATGAAGTGAGTACGAAGGCTGTGCCGAGGTCCTGGCTCCAAGAAAGGATCTGATGATTCTTTAAACCCTTTGCAAAAAACCCAGCGCTGGACGCCTGTGGCCAGGTTTCTGACCTCTCTGGTTTGGGGAGCAAATCCAGGAAGCAAAATGTAATGTGAAGTCCAACGAATACCTCTGCCATTTAACACATGGCACTAAACGATGCACTTGGCCGTCTGCATCTTTTCAGCTTTCTTTTCCTCCTTTGATTTTAGGAACAAGATCTTAATATTTGGCCTCTTCGAAGAGACGGCCCTCGCTGCTTTCCTCTCCTACTGCCCCGGAATGGGTGTGGCCCTTAGGATGTATCCCCTCAAGTAAGTCGATCATCCTGCAGCTCCGCAAAGTATGATGTGGCATGTGTGGCTTTTCCCCGTGTGACACACATGAGTTGCTGTAACTTATTTTGAGTGTTCTGTACAAGAATTTCTACAGGTTGGAAAACTAGGAAAGCTTGAGTTGTCAGTGAATCAGACTCGCAAATCCAGAGATTTGTTTGACAGCAGCCAGTCCTTAGGGTTTGGCCTAAGATAAGAAGAAGCCAGACAGGCTCTGGTCAATAGCAGACTGCACCTCAGGCCCTCCACAGTCATGGTCCAGTGGTCTTTAAAGGCCAACTGGGAGAATCCTGCAAGGGGGGAGATCAAGCCCAGATCTTGATTCGCCTGCCTTGTCACTGTCCCATTGCAAGACTTCCAACTCTCAGGGACTCTGAGCCCTCTGCTCTCAAAGAAAAAAAGTTGCTGAACCAGATGTGAGGTCCCTTTTACTACGCTGTTGCCCAGGCCGAAGTGTAGTGACACGCTCACGGCCGCCACAGCCTCCACCTCCTGGGCTCAGGTGATCCTTCTGCCTCAGCCTCCCAAGTCGCTGGAACTACAGGCACACACCTCCACAGCCGGCTGACATTTTTATGTTACTGTAGGGATGAGGTCTCACCACGTTGCCCAGGCTAGTCTCGAGCTCCTGGGCTCCGGCAGTCCTCTCACCTCAGCCTCCCAAAGTGCTGGGATTACAGGCATGAGCCACCGCACCCGGCTGACTTTGTACTTCTGCTGACACAGAGGGTTCACCACAAGCTCCTAGACTTTTGCAGCATTGAGTGTGTTTGGTGATAATCTGGTAGCTGGTCAAGGGTAAGTAGCTGCAACTTGATTAAACAAGTACTTCAAGAAAGCTTTTCATCTGAAGCATCAGTCTCTGGTGCTTTGAATTCCTACTGCCCCCGTCCTTACTCAGATCCATCTGGCCCATCTCTCACCTGGCCTGTTGCCAGCACTTCGCTGATCTTATCCTGAATGTGATCAAAACCCATCAGCCTCATTCACTTCCTGTTGGGTATATGTGGACATCTGCTGTGGTGCCAGTTGAGGCTGGCATCCAGGGTGTCTGTCCCATTATTGTCCTAACCTGTCTTTGAGCCTGATCTCGTACCCAGCCAAGCTCATGTGAAGTGAGTTCAGGGTTCTCTTCCTCTGCCTGTGTATGTGGGAAGGATGCTCCTCCCCTCGGAGTCCCTCCTCCTATGCCCGCCTCCCACACCAATCCTGGTAGTCCTTCGGGGCTGATTTCCCTGGAGCTTGTCCCCACAGGGCCTTGCCCTCCGGGGCCTGGGTGGTAGCACCTCTGCTTTGGCATTTCTTGTTACTCATGTCTGCTCTTCACTGGATTGTCTTCTTGAATTGAATTGAATCAAAGGCATGGGCCACAGTGTCTGTCTTTTTGCAGCCACAGCACCCTGCCCAGAGCTGGCGTGTAGCAGGGACAAGCCGTGTCCAAGTTGGATTTTATCAGCTTGTGCCGTTGCTTATCCAGAGGCGGCTAGGAGAGGTCACAGAGCTTTTTAAAGGACTGAAATGGAAAGTCACACTAAAAGGGGGACATTTCCCTCATCTGGGTCCTTTGGGTTTTTTGCTGCCACGAGAGTACTTGCTCCTGGCAGGTCCTGCCCAACTTTGGAAGGTGGTTCAATTGTTCAAGGACTGAGTCAAATGAGGTCATCTTAGCTGCTGTGGTGGACACACAGGAAGGAGGTAGAGGAGACCACCAGAGTCCTATCCGGGGACAGCCTTCTTCACGTGATGTCAGGGAGAGCTGGTGGTCACGGAGGCTGCCCAGAGCCTGTCTGCAGGCCGGAGACCGTGGCAGCTGCCTCTGGACCCCTCAGATGCCTTTGCCATCTGTGAGGGCTCAGCTTTTTCAGTCCTCAGGTCTGGGACTCAGAGCACACAGATTCCTTCGTCGGAGATCAAATTTAGGGGATGAATAAACTGGTTTGGGCCCATGCTGGCAGGTTTTTCTCTTCAAATGCCAGAACATTAGCCAGATGGACTCGAAAGCTTCTTAAGCACTTTAGAAAAGGAAGAAAGAACATAAATGCCCAGTTACTCTGGAATTGTCAACGGAAAATGTACTCAGCTCACCCTAAGAACCCATTATGAACACCAAACTGAAGACGGGTGCAGGGCTTCCTTCATCAAGTCTGCAGACATCTTCAGAATGCCTGGGCTCTGAGCACACAGGGCAGCAGTCTGTTTCGAAGGCATTTCTATTTGTTCTGTTCATGACTCAGTCGCTAACTGTGACTGTACTTGGCTTCTCCTTTCGGGTTGATTACCTCCTTGTCACTGTGATGATGTGCAGTTTCTCTTTCTTCCTTTGAATTGTGTTTCCATTTTTATAAATCGGTACCTGAATCTATTTCCAGACCTACCTGGTGGTTCTGTGCCTTCCCCTACTCTCTTCTCATCTTCGTATATGACGAAGTCAGAAAACTCATCATCAGGCGACGCCCTGGCGGTAATTATGGACATTTTTACCCTGGGGGGGGGGGGCGAGTGCAGTTCTCTTGGCTCTTGTTATTTCCATTGAAGTGTTGGGTCCCCTCTCAGCTGAGGCTACTGGACCAGCAAACTGGCACACTGGCAACAGTTACATCTTCAGGATTCGGTTAGGGTTTGAGGACGAATCGCATTTTAGCCCTTTGCACTCGGATGTCCCCTCTCAGGGGACATAAAGAGATCGCTGGTGATTATCTAGGGCAAACTTATGCCAGCACAAAGTTTTCAAAAATATATGTTTTCTTGAAGTTTTCCATTCAAATTGCATGAAAAAACAAATAGAGATGGAATATATACTGAGAGACCAGTTTTTAAAAAATTAGCTGGCATTACATAGAAAGAGAATGCTTTCACAGTGGTGCACACACTGGACAATAAGTTACATATTATAATGTGGGAGGAAGAAAACGAGACTGTATCGTCTGTGCAAATAGAAAAACACCCGGTGGAAGATGTCAAACAAACTATATTGCACAACATGTATTAATGAGTCTGCCATGCATATCAGTGACTGGTTCGCATGTTACTACACATTAGAAAAATATAAGATATAAAATTTTGATTTCTTTGTCATAAGTAAGCTCCTCGATATCCAAAATTCCATTGTAAGCCAAATATCACTACGATAAAATAATCAATTCCAATGCCATACTACTTAGTATGAATTGATTGGTTTTTCACCATTTCATAAAAAGATACAGTTGAGTTGCCAGTGGGCGATCTGTGAGATGTCTTTGAATGCAAAGGGTTAAACTCTAAAACACAAACCAAATGTGATCTAGTGGAAACTTGTCAGAAAACGAAACCCTCATTCCAGGTAACGTGGTATTCCTAAAAACACTGAAATAGAATCGCAGTCCCGTGTTGCCTCGGGGTTTTACCCCGGCCCCACTGTCCTCGGGTCGACTTCCATCCCTGTCTCCCTCGAAGCCAGCGGAGGAAGACTCCTGGTGGCACATCTGTGTTTTCTGTCTCCTGCAGGCTGGGTGGAGAAAGAGACCTACTACTAGCCCCCCGTCCTGCACGCCGTGGAGCATCACGCCACACACTCTGCATCCGTCACCCACCCCCTCTTTGTGTACTTCCGTCTTGGAATTCAGAACTCTACCCTGGTAGGAGAGCACCGAAGCATGTGGGAGAAGCGAGACGTCCTGGAATGAAGCATGTGGCTATACGGGGGGAGGGGGGAGGGCTGCCTGAACAACGTCCATCTGCGGGAACGACAGCGGGGAAGGTTTTCATGTGCCTTTTTGTTTTTGTAAAAAAGGAAAACCCGGAGAGACCGAAAGAATACATTTTATATCTGGATTTTTACAAATAAAGATGGCTGTTATAACGGAGCTCGCACGGGCCCTCGTCGCTTCTGTGGGCGGGTGTGTCTGCGTGACCCGGGGCTGCCGTGTGGTTCTCGAGTCCCCAGCCCCGGGAGCTTGTTAGGATGGCGAGCCCAGGCCCACTGAGTCAGAGGCTGATGGCGGTGTGGCTGAATGAGCTCGCGGGTCCTTGGGATTCACGTTCAAGCGTGAGGGCCGCTGGCTCACAGGAAACATTCCCCTGTGCTCTTGCATCCGGAATAGATGAGCTTACTGACCCGTTTTCCTGGGAGCCACTTCCAGTGGCGTGGCCGCAACTCCACCTGCTGCCCAAGTCGTGGCTTCCTGATGGGAGAGCACCTCCCGCAGAGGATTCCAGACCCTCTGCGTCTGACAAACTGCAGACGAGGCCCTGCCCTCACGGGTTTATCTGAGAGGCAGGCTTCTGTTCAGACACCGTCTGCCTGGCATGTGTGCTCATCAGAAAGCGGCTCCCTCCCTCCCTTCCGTGTCACTTGTTCCTGATTTAGCGTCAAACAGCGCCATTTCAGAAAGTGATTATATGCGGGCGGGCACTTAAGGAAAAGTGAGAGATCTGTTTACTTCAGGGTCAAGTCTGAGGATACCTCCTGCTCCCAGAGCTGCCGCGAGCTCCTGTCGGTCTCAGTCACCAATTGCTGCTGAGAGCCCTTCACTGCCTGGGCTTCTGCCGGGCTGCCACTGCGAGGGTCGCCCTCACCCAGCTAGAACAAGGAGTCCTGACCTCTGGCATCAAGCGGTGGTTGTGATCTGCCAGAGGCTCGTGGTGTTTTTTTCGTTTCTCATGCTTCTTCAGTGCTGCTCACTTCCGAGCTGTGCAGGCGGGGGAGGGGAGCAGGGGTGACTCCCACAGGCTGGGGCTGGGGCGCTGCCCCACCCACTCCAGCTGCAGAACTGGAAGGGGCGGGGTGGTCCGTGTCTTCTTTGTCTGACTCTCCTTTCTTGTGCACCGTTCCCTGGGGTGGTCTCTCTTAGTCAGCAAGTCATCTTTAAAGAGAGCCACTTTCACAGAACGGGCCCCTGTGAAAAATAAAAAAGCAGTGTGTTCAGATCAACATGAGGAAACGAGGCTGAAACTAACAGAACCCGAAGATCTTGGGATCACGAGGCTGTGAGATGAGGGGTAACCAGGTCCTCCCTTGCACTTCACTGACTCAGCGGTGAGGCCACCCTCCTGTGCTCAGACGGGCACACTGGGGACATCCCCGGGGTGACTCCCTGGATGTCTGCTTTCTGGCACTCCTGGGGAGCTGGCCAGTGAACATACCCTGTTGTGATGAAGGCTAGGGTTATCTTCTGATTCCAAAGAACTTGAAACCCCCAAGACCTTAGCCTCTGATGAGGGACCCCAGCGACTGCCCAAGCCAGGGCTTCTCTGACCGCTCTGTGAAGCCCTGTAGTTAGAAGCACCTGGGGGGGAGTGCGAAGGACCGAGAAGGCAAAAGGGGGGCTCTGAACCCACCCCACCCCCTTTTCCGCCAGAACCTGTCGGCCCTTTTTTTCTGGATAGTCCTATCGAATAAGAAGTTTGACAGCCGAACGTTGGATCTAGAAGCAGCAGCAGCAGAAAGAGCTGCTATTACATGGTGAAGATGGCATGAAACCCGGCCTCCTGGTGGGCTGGAACCTCCCTAGCTCTCTAGCTGCAGAAACGCTTGGTCTCTCATTTCTATCATGGTAGCCCTGTCCGTGGCAGCTCAAAGACTCCAGAGCAATGACAGAAATAGCTCCTCACGACACCCCTCAGCGGCTGCCAATTCCCTGCACGTCTTGGCATCTGACCACCCTTTCTAATGCCCTCCCAAGGCTTTTGACCACCCAACTCTTGACCACCCCCACACATAAGCCCTCACCGGTTATCTTCAACTTCCTTGCTGGTCCTTCCTCTCCACATTCAAATTGGAGTCTCAGCCCTCTCCGACTCCCGTCCCCCGACCCCCCTTTCCCTAGCTGTCACCACCTCTCCTCTTCACGGACAGGCGTCTAAGAAGAGTCATGCCACTCCCTCCCTCTGCTTGCCCAGGCATCCCCTCTGCCTCCTCCATCTCCCACTGATACCGGCCCACCAAGATTGTCTGGTTGGACCTGACCGGAAGCCTAGTGGGCGCACCCGAGTCGTCGCTGGCCTCTGCGCGCCTGTGCCATGCATCACACCCTTCCTGATGCCAGACCCCTTGTCCCTCTGTCATGGCTTCTGCCCCCAGCCTCCTCTTCACCTGCTCCTTGACTCCTCGTCTCCGCAGGGAGGGACACCCCCTTCTCTCTCCCTGCTTCATGTTCTTCCTGGGATGGTTTCCCACTCTGACCTGGTCCTCTCCCCTGAGCCCCAGACCCATAAATCCAGTTGTGTCCTGGATGTCTGCTGTTCAGAAGGAGCACAGCACACTTGAGTCTTAGCACTCACTATGCTTGTGGTCCCACAAATAAATATGCCCTAGACAGTGACAACATCTGCCATCCTGCTGCCCAAAGCAGAGACCTGTAAGGTAGATGAGACCTCTCTCCCTGCTGTCCCCCACCCCCACCAATCACCGTGGATTTCAGTATGGTGGCCGAGAACATGGACTTTGTCTTAACAGCAAAGACACAGATAGTGATCCTGTCAACGGAATGATCGAGGGCGCATAACTTAGCCTCTGCACTTCATTTACTCTAGAACCAGGATGATGTCTCAAAGCTGTTACAAGAATTACACATACAGGGATTCGCACAGTGGCTGGCGCTCGATAAAGCGTTCTCGACTGCCGCTGCCCTTCACCTCTGGACCTCTGGGGTTGGGACCCAGCCAATCTGTTTAAAGAAGCCTTCTGGCTGATTCTGTGCACACCAAAATCTAGGGACCATTGCTTGAACCCATCCTCCAAGCTCCGTTTGGCTTCCTCTCGCTGCACTCTCCGTGTGTATTCACCCCAAACCACAGCACATAGACCCATCTCTGCTTACTCTTTCACATTCCTGCCCCATCCTCTAATGTTCCACGCCCCCTTTCCTCTGCCATCCTGCAGGTTCCATGGGCACTCTCCCAACCCACCCACCTCTCCCCAACCACCTGGCTGATCCATTCATCTTCCTGGATCCTTGTTAGGTCTTTCCTCTGGAAAACACTCAAGGAGGCCTCACTTTTGCACAACGTACTATGCCTCCACTTAATTGTGAGTTTCCAGATGGACAGAGTTTCCTGATGACAGGGACCAGGTTGGACCTTCCCCAACATCGAATTCAATCGATGCTTATTGGTTGGATGGATGGATGGATGGATGGACGGACGGACGGATGCATGGTTGCTCATTTTTCTGCCACCCAAGCAGCCACAATTTTCGCATTTCACTCTCACTTTGAGTCTCTGTTTCTTGACTTGGGGCTGACACTTTATCAAGGGAAATCCATGCTCAGGCTTGCCACCAATATCCTTGAGTTAGGGCCTGTCCTCTCTCAAGACTTTGAAAGTAGAGTATAAGAATGAGTTGTGCATGGAACTGGGATATCATAAAATTGAATGGGGGACCATGGCAAGCAAAGGTATTGTGTAAAGAAGAAAACATCCACAAAAATGCTGGGACACCCCTCCAGAGTTTGGGGTGTTTTTTTTTTGCTTTTTTGGTTTTTTTTGAGTTTGAGTCTCACTCTGTCGCCCAGACTGGAGGGCAGTGGCCGCTCCCGGCCACCACACCCTCACCCTGCTGAGCTCCGGTGATCCTTCCGCCTCAGCCTTCCGAGTAGCCGGAACTACAGGCACGCACTACCACGCCCGGCTCATTTTTGATTTATTGTAGAGATGAGGTCTTGCCAAATTGCCTGGGCTGGTCTTGAACCCGCGGGCTCAGGCAATCCACTCACCCGGGCTCCCAAAGTGCTGGGATTACAGGCTGAGCTACTGAGCCTGGCCCATTCGAGAGCTTTGAATCCCTGTCCTGTGCCTCAAATGATCTCACAAGAAGCCCTTCCTACCCCCTCAACTAGATTGGAATCTCTCATTAGATCACTGATTACTACTCCATACGTCTTCACAGAAGTCACGATTCTAATTAATTATTTATAGTCTTCGTTATGCAATTATTAATTTAATATTTTTTCTTTTCCCCCCGCTAACCCGTAAGCTCTGTGGGGTCACAGAACCTGTCTGTCCTTTCCCATTTTATCCCTAGTGCTCAGCTCCGCTGAAGAAAATTCAGCACTTAGCACAGGGGTCAATACCCCCCACTTAAAGAGGCAAAGGGACTTGTCCATGACATTGTGTAGTTGAGAAGCCAAGGCTCAAGCTGGTGGGTCTCACGTTTCTCACAAATTACACGTGTGCCACCCTCCCAGCTGTAACCCTGAGTGCCCAGGCACTCACAGGATGGACATGCATCCTGCTAGGCTCGGGCTGGCTTGCAAGGGCTGCGTAGGATTGGGGCCCACAGACTTGTAAGCACTGGGCTTCCTTTTTGCTCCCCATCCACTCCCTGTGTGTCTGGAGAGAGAGGTGGTCTTGGCAGTGGTTTGGGAAGCCTGGGCTTCTTGAGTGGGCAAATCACCGGTCTCTCCAAGCCTCTCTCTGCGTGTCTGTAAAGAGGTGACCGCTGTCCCTACCTCATGAGGCTGTTGTGAAGATTAAACGAAGGAACATGTGGAAAGGACTTGGCACAGTGCCTGGCTCTTCATAAAGGCTCACTAGAAGGTCACCCACCTCCTACGCCCACCCACACACACACGCAGTGGGCTCCAGGTGCCCCTGAAGATAACCCATGGGAGTGTGTTGCTGTTCCCATGTCATAGAAGTAACTACTTCTTATAATGATTGTCATGCGCCAGGCAATGTCTTGAACTACAATCCTTTCACAAATGAGAAAACAGGCTCAGAGAAGTAAAGTAACTTGCCTAAAGTCACACAGCTAAGAGGCAGGGGTGGGTCAGTCTGCCTCAGACTAGACAGTCGTGCTTGGAGGCTGGGCTCTTGACACTGTACCTGGCACACATACGAACTAGGGCAACATTGGCTGTGGTGGTAGAAAGCCAATGCAGGGACCAAGAGCAGAAGAGGGTTAGTGGCTTTATGAAAAACAACAGGGGGCCGGGCTCGGTGGCTCAGCCTATAATCCCAGCACTTTGGGAGGCTGAGGCGAGTGGATTGCCTGAGCCCGCAGGTTCAAGACCCACCTGGGCAAGTTGGCGAGACCTCATCTAGAAATCAAAAAAATTAGCCAGGTGTGGTAGTGTGCACCTGTAGTTCTGGCTACTTGGAAGGCTGAAGCGGAAGCATTGCCAGAGCCCAGCAGGTGGACGCTGGGATGGCCATGAGTGTGCCACTGCACTGCAGCCTGGGCAACAGAGTGAGACTCCAACTCAAAAAAAAAAGAAAGAAAAACAACAGGAGAGGTTAGAGTTGGTGTTAAAACATAAGATCATGGAAAGTTTCTTGGAAATTAAGCACAAACTCTTAAACAGTTACTCAAATGGGTTTGCCCCTAGGAGCTGCTGGGTGATCAAGCTGCAACTTGCATAACTGGGAAGCGTGGAGGTGGGAGGCGCTAATCCCAGGCAAGCCCTCCAGGCTATGAGTGAAAGGTGGCAGTGTCTCTTACTTCCCATGGCCCTCCTCTGGGTTCATGATTGTTCCCCAACAGGAAAGGGTTCTAACGCCTTCATTCCTGGCTCTGCCTTCTGGAACAAGCAGGGACCTCTTCCCTTCCCGTCCCCATTTAAGACTCTGATACAGTGGAGTTATTGCAGGCAGAAAGCAGGACTCTTTAGAGTTTAAAGAGGTTGTCTGGTAACAGGAAGGCTCTTATTGGAGGGTAAATCGCTGCTCCACTTAAAACTGGTTGCGCCGGGCTTGGTGGCTCAGTCTGTCATCCTGTGCTTTGGGAGGCCAAGGTGAGTGAATTGCCTGAGCCTGCGGGTTCGAGACCCGCCTGGGCAACTTGGCGAGACCTCATCTCTACAATAAATCAAAAATTAGCCGGGCGTGGTAGCGCGCACCTGTAGTTCCAGCGACTCGGGAGGCTGAGGCGGAAGGATCACCAGAGCCCAGTAGGTCGAGGCTGCGGTGACCGGGAGCGGCCACTGCACTCCAGTCTGGGTGACAGAGTGAGACTCCAACTCAAAAAAAAAAAAAACAACTGGTTGCTAGTTTTTAAAGTTTTCCCAAAACGTCAGGCTTTATCATATGAGGACATCACTGCCAACTAAATATTGTTCTAGAAATGTGCTGTTATGGGAAAACAAATCAGAGAGACTGTCACACCGAGGCTGAGAAGCAGGAAGCTGCATTTATTTACTGGAACACCTGCCGACTCCAGTCACAAAGGCTGGGCCCGAGTCGGGTCTCAGTTTATGTAGGTTTTACATTGGCTTTGGGGGAAGGGGCTTTTCATGGAGTAAGGTTTTGCGCTTTTTGTAACAATAGCACAAGCTTGTGGTTTAGATTGCAGGCACTGAGCAGGGATTTACAGGGAGAGGCTTGTGGTTTCAGCTGCAGGTACTGAGCACGGCGTTTTACATTAACAAACTGGAACATTTCAATTGTGATATATGTTTTGAAGCGTTTTCTAAAAGCCCCCTACCACAGTACTTCCATCCTCTACTATAATGGAAGTCTTTTGTGTATTGCCTCTCTCCCAAAGAATAGACAGCAAGATGCTCCAAGCCACCCTGTACCCCAGGAGTACTCCTGTGAGAGCCAGGAGAGAATCCCAGAGTCCTCACAGGTCACCCTTAAAACCACTAATGCCAACAGGGCAATGCTTTCTAAGGGAAGGGGAGCCCACCTTCACTGAATATGTACAAATGCCTACAGCACTATCTTTGGGGTTTTATATTTATTTCATTTAATTCTGTGATGTAGCTAGAGGTAGATATTGCTCCCACTTTTCAGAGAGGCTCAGAGAGATTAGCAACTTGTAACAAATGGTTTGAGCAAAGATCTATATACCTTAAGTCTTTCCACTACATCAAGCTCCCTTCTTTAGGGACATAAAAGCATGCCCTATGTAGCCATTGGTCCTTTTTTTTTTTTTTTTTTTTTTTGAGTCAGGATCTCACTCTATCATGCAGATTGGAGTGCAACTGCACAATCAAAGCTCACTGTAGCCCAGACCTACTGGGTTTTGGAGATCCTTCTGCCTCAGTTTCACACCACCATGCCCAGCTAACTTTTAAATTTTTTTTGTAGAGATGAGGTCTCGCTATGTTGCTCAGGCTGGTCTTGAACTCCTGAGCTCAAAGGATGCTCCCACCTTGGCCTTCCAAAGTGCTAGGATTAGAGGCGTGAGCCACAGCACCCGGCCCACTGGTAGTTTAAGTCAACATACCCTAAAGCCAGAGACTCCCACATACTAATATAGGCTCACAGATTCTTATGATTCTACACAGTTGGGCATCCAGCTAGGTATACTTATTCCAAAGTAGTACTTCGTAGGTATGTATGGCAGCAACTTACTGGTTGTATAACAAACCATATCCCCTCTTCCTTCTGGACACCAAGCTTGACCATGTTTCCTACTCCCTTGAGGTACAACCATGTGACTAATTTAGGCGATGGAATGTGAGCTCACCTGATGTGCATATCACCTCCGGACCTGCCCATAAACCCTTCCACATAAAAGCACTCTCTCTCTGCACCCACCAGCTGAAAGGCAGAAGAAACAGTAAGGCCCTAAAACAGCGGTTCTCATCCCTGGCTGCACACTGAAACCACACAGGGAGCTTTAAACTTCCCCATGCCCAGGCTGCATCCTAGACCAATTAAATCAGATTCCCAGGCATCAGGGTTTATCCAAGCTCTCTAGATGATTCCAAAGTGCTGCCAAAGTTAAGAACCATTGCCTTAGCGCAGAGGTTCTCAAAATGTGTCCCTCGACAAGTAATAGCAGCAGTGCATGGGAACTTGTGAGAAAATGAACATTCCCAGGCCCTGTCCCAGGTGTACTGAGTCAGAAACTCTGGGAAATTACATTTTAAGCTCTCCAGGTGACTCTTTTTGGGAATCACTGCCCTAGAGGAAGGTGAGCCCCAGGAGAGAAGGAGCCTGAGTCCTGAGTTGCTGCTTGGAGGAGGGTCATGTGGGACGGCCACAGTATCAGGAGCACCCATGTTGGACCACTGGGTGAGAGAGAAACCAACTTTTATTGTGTTAAGCCACTGACTCGGTGGATAAGCACTTGTGTGGCTTAAGAGACAGTGTGGAAGATCAGAAGGTAGGAGCTAAGCAGTGGTATGCAGAAGCTGGTTTGTACCAGCTCATTTGTTAAGTTTTCAGGAATTTTGCAAGCCAGTTGACCTCTCATTGGTAACTTGAAATTGCCAAGGTTACACCATGGAAATCATCAAATTCCACAAGCCTGGGTTTGTTTTCCCAGAGAGCTGGTTGTTAAACATTAACCAGCACACCACTGGGACTAAGCATCCCAGAGTGGAAAGGCAGTGTAGTACAATGGCCCTGGACTGTAATGAACCAGCAAAGGAAATGCCGCCATGTGAGGCTCTCTAGGTCCAGCTGGCATTCAGGTTTCTCTTGACAATATTGTGTCTTTGCCAAATTATTTTATTTAGAGCTTTCAGAAGCTAAGAGAGAGGAGGACTGCAGGAAGCAGAGAGAGCAAATGGTCAGAACTATCTTGCAGGCTATGAATGATAGATCATGTTAGAGCAGGACTTCTCAACTGTGGCACTCTTAACATTCTGGGTTGGCCAATTCTTTGTTTGGAGGGATGTCCTGTGCATTGTAGTGAGGTTAGTGGCATCCCTGGTCTCTACTCAGTAGACTCCATTAGCTACCCTTCTCCCTCCAGTTGTAACGAGAAGTATCTCCAGACACTGCCAAAATCCAGAGGGGCAAAATCACCCCCATTGGAGAACCATTGATTAAGAACCATCCAGAAGCTGGGCTCGGTGGCTCAGCCTGTAATCCCGCGTTTTGGGAAGCCAAGGTGAGTGAATTGTCTGAGCCCGCAGGTTCGAGACTCGCCTGAGCAGCGAGACCTCATCTCTACAATAAATCAAAAATTAGCCGGGTGTGGTAGCATGTGCCTGTAGTTTCAGCTACTCGGAAGGCTGAGGCGGAAGGATCGCCGGAGCCCAGTAGGTCGAGGCTGCGGTGGCCAGGAGTGGCCACTGCACTCCAGTCTGGGCTACAGAGTGAGACTCCAACTCAAAAAAAAAAGAACCATCCAGAAGGAAAGAGACACCCCCACACAGGAGGGCCGAGCCTCAGCCCACCATCACAGCCCCATCATAACTCAGGGAAGATGTTTTTTGTTCAGTTACAATCACATGCCAGTCTCCTGTGGGTGTTTCTGTCAATCTTTTTTCTTTTGTTCCCTCTCTCTGATCACTCCACTCCCTTCTCAACCTCGCAGCTCGCAGAGCCGACGCCACTACATTTAACTCTTGGTTTGGGAGTATCTGATGAGGCTCCTGAAGTGTTCAACACTCCCCCCAACACCCATGGCCTCCATTCTTCCCTGTTCTAATGGCAGCTGTTCTGACTGGATCCTGGCTCTGCCACACTTTAGCTGTGTAACTTTCCGCAAGTTTCTGAACTCCTCTGAACCTCCATTTCACTGTTGATCAAATGGAGGTAAGCACCATTTCCTACTTCATAGAGTTGTTATGAGAATAAAGTAAGGCAATACTTGACAAGCTTTGGCTATTGTGTTCTACTAAACAGATTTTACAAAGTGCACCTGGACTGGTAGACCCTGCCACACTCCGGAGTCACTGTATTGAGCAAAACACAGCACATAGGTCCACTTCCGGTTAGTCTGGTGAGGAAGACAGTACAATGAATAGGTCTTAAGATGATGTGTGGTAAGTGCCAGAACAGGAGAAGCCTGACCGAGCCTTCTGGGTTAGGAGGCGGCTCATTTAAAAAATTAAGTTGGGCACTGGGCAGGTTGCCTGACAAACACACATCCCTCCTGGTTGTCCTTACCTATCTGATCCTCCACTAGGGATATCCCGATTTTTCTGGGCCTTCCTGATGGAAAACTCAATCTTTTCTCTATTTTCTCTTCACTTTTTTTCACCACTTCCAGCTCCCATTCTTTTCTTCTGCCTTAAAAGGTAACCATTTTAATGTTGATCCTTTAATTTCAATGTGTTCTTGGAACGTGGGTATTGTGTGTGTGTACGTGTGTGCGTGTGTGTTTGTGTACTTGCACCATTAGGCTGAAAATTCTCTGAGGTACACAAAAGTGGAGATACTAGTAAAACAAGCCTTCGCATAGCCATTACCTACTTTGAACAATTACCAACATTTTGGCAACTTTGCTTCACCTTATCTCTCCCCTCCACTCCCACTTCTTTCTTCAAGGAGTTTAAAGATGATCCCAAGCATCACATCATTTCACCTATTAAACATCTCAGGATGCATCTCCAATGGAAATGACCTTTCAGAAAACTCATAATCACCAAGTAGACTCTCTCTTTAAGACACAAAATACTTTGCTTTTAAGACCCGTTCGTGTGGCTATGGGTACCCCCAATCCATCGCTTCTGATACCCAGTGTCTTGTGTGTATTCACCACGTCTGATCTATTCTTCTTCACACCCAGGTAGTGGGCAACTCCCTTCCACCACCAATGAAATTGCACGAGCATCCTTACACTTTTCTCATGGCCTTTTCGAGAACTTCCCTGGAAACAGAATTGTGGATCCCGTGGCACATTCACTTACATAATTTCACCAAGAGAACCAGGTTGCCCTCCAGAAGGGCAGCTCCGGGCTACCGTCCCATCAACAGTGTGTGAGTGTTTCCATGTTCCCATTAGAATTGTCCGCTTTTTTCTTCTTTTTTTAGAGATGGGGGTTTTAGTATGTTTCCCAGGCTGGTCTCGAACACCTAGGCTCTAGGGATCCTCCAACCTCAGCTTTCTGAATAGATGGGATTGCAGACATGAACGACCATGTCCAGTTTGGAATTATCCAGTTTTCTAATTGGTGTCAGTCTAATGGGTATAAAGTCTTATTTAAACTCATATTTCTTTGGTGATTAACAATGATTTCCAGTATTTTGTCAAATGTTTTTAAGACTAGGACTGACTCTTCTGTAAGTTGCATGTTCATATCTTTCACCCATTCTTCCACTGGGGCTGTTTTCTCCCTTTTTAGAGGAATTCCTTATATAGTCTAGATACCAGTCTGTTTCTCACATCACAAGCATCATCTCCCACTCTGTCACTTGGAGTGTGGTCAGACCGCTACTTTCGATCAGGTATCCACCCTTCTCTCCCCTCTCCAGCTTCAGGGGAAACTCTTGCTCAGTCTCGTCCACTCATGGGACTCATCTACCGCTTACCATTGTGGGTTTAGGAAAAGAGCTGTGACCATTTCTCCACTAAGACGGAGGAGTCAGTCACAGGGCTTCCAGGAAAGATTTCCTCACTTCTCAGAAACACAAGATCAAGTCGCTTCTCCCCTGGGGAATTCTCTGGATGTGACATGAAGCTTCTGAAGCCATCTTGCTACCAGCCTGAGAGTAAAATCCACCATGAAGGTGTGGTATTCTTAGTGGCACACTTGAGCCACTTTATTAATGACCCTGGGAGCTGCCTCACCTCTAGACTTCTTTGTGAGATAACAAATGTCCTCCTTGTCTAAATTAGGTTGAGCCAGGGTTTTCAATACTTACAGTGTGAAGAAGATGAACAGATATAGCCTCTAAGTCAGATTTTTTATTTTTTTTATCACCATCACCAGTAAGGATTACTTTTTATATCATGATCCATACTGAAACAACCCTTACCTCTATTGTGTCTAATGTGCTCAGATAGTCTCTTTCCTATTTTTTCTCTGTAAGGTTGGAAGTGACCTACTAAATGAATTATACACGCTACTAATGGGTCACGGCCCACAGTTTGAAAAACATTGCTCTGGGTCTCAGCCTTCTGAACCGAGGCAAGAATAAAGGCTTTAGTCAAGTAAGATAGGGGGAGGGGAGCAAGAGTGGTGGAGACGGTGTTTTCTAGAACACTGTGCAGAGGCTGACACTGTGCAGAGGCCTTCAGCCGGATGGGGCCAATCAGATACCTCCCTCCTCCCCAAGGCTGACCACAGAGTAAGCCCTTGATGAACCTTTGTTGATTGCCTGTGTCCCCTCCCACAGCCTTCTTCCCAGGATGCCTTTCTGCAGCCTTCTTCTGTGAATAGATGAGCTGAGAGCTCTTATCTCCCCTCTGCCTGGCCCTCGGGACACTGTGGGCCCTGAAGCCTGTTAATTAGAGATGGCTGGGAGGATTACTAGGGCCCTGCTCTGGCAGCTGTGCCCACCTCTTAATTCAATATCCAGCGCCCCACAGAGTAAGGGCTCACCTTGATAAGCCCCCAAGACAAAGCAGGGAGACAGACAGGGTTTGTTCTCAACAGAGCACTCACCCTCTGAATATAGTTTTTGTTTTAGCCCCGAGGCTGGGAACATTCCATGGCCTGGCAAACTCCCTGTCTCCTCAAGGTCAGGCCTTCCTCAGCATTCCTCTTTGGAAACGTCTCCCATGGCTGGCCCTGCCCCTGGACCCTGGCTTTGGGGGCAGTTATATAACTCTTAGGAAGACCTAGAAATGCAAGCATATGGTGTCCTCGATTCCCAGCACAGACTTGCTACTTCACATTTTTAGATGGTGCTGAGAGACTGGATTTCACACACACAGACACAGACACACACACACACACACACATACACATCCCTGACTCATAACCACATTTCTGCTGCAGTATTGCGGGTTTTTAAAAAATTTAAACCCAACACCTGGAGTCACATAAAGGTGAAAGCATAGGACATTTGGTCCTAGAAACGGTGGGGATGGAAAGGCCTCCGAGGCAGGGCACAGGAGGCCATATCATAGTGCCACTGCAGAGCCAGAGGTCTTTGCGCCCCTGGCTTTGGCTGGGCAGCAGGTGGCTTGCAGCTGAATTCCCTAATCAAAGCCTGTCAAGCGTGGTGCCGAACGCACAAATCCAGCAAGTATCTATTATATGTTTGCAATGAATAAAAGATTGGTGAAGAAAGCCTGGTTTGGGGGGATGGGAAGATACCTAGAAAACATATTCTGCAAAATGATTGCTCTCTATATCTGAATTTTCAGAACCTCTACAGATAATTCAGATATAGAGAGCATTTTCTGCAGAAAATACTAGTAAATATTTACAGAGAAGCATCATTATTAAGAGCACACTGTTTCGAGTCAGGATCAACCCCATTCACATTCTGGCTCTGCTGCTTACTAGTTGTGACCTTACTAGCTGTGACAAGTCTCTCTTAACCTCCGAATCTCAGTTTTCCAATATGTAAAATGGATAGCAACTTAAGACTTAGCTGCGATTACAAAGACTTTAGCAGCATGACCGCAAAGAGAAAGGGTTCTAAACACCTGGCTGGTCCAATTCCTTTTAAGAGCAAATGAAGCTAGGCATGGTGGCTCACAACTGTAATTCCAGCACTTCGGGAGGTGAACACAAGAGCATTGCCTGAGCCCACAGGTTCAAGACCAGCCTGAGCAACATGGCGAGACCTCGTCTCTCAAGAAATCAAAAAATTAGCTGGGCGTAGAGGGGCACTTGCAGCTACTTGGAAGGCTGAAGCAGAAGGATCAACTGAGCCCGGCAGGTTCAGGCTGTGGTGGCCGTAAGCATGCCACTACACTCCGGCCTGGGTGACAGAGTGAGATTCCGACTCAGAAAAAAAAAAGGGCAAATGAAGCAATGTTCATTTGGACAATGGAATACACTTATGTCGATTTTATTTTCTCTCCTGCTCTGTAAAGTCTGATTTCCTGAAGAGAGGAGAAGAGGTCGTTAACCGAGGCAGGCCCTGCTCTGCTTATTTGGGGTGCCCCATTTACCCAGGGGCCGCAGGACCGGCCAGCAGGGCTGGCTTCCAGGCGGGCCGCTGTTGGTGTGGGCTGCCCTTGTTCGGCTCAAACCAGGACAAGCTGTCCTTGAGCTCCTGGCCTCAGAGACCAGGAATGGGAACCGAGGGGTGCAGAGGAAACAGCAGGCAGGGCCGCCAACAGATTCACCGAAGAGGGCCCAGGTGCTGTCCCGTCCAGGCTTGACCGGCTGCCTGGGCCCAGCTGGCTCCCTCTGGCTCTCTCACTTCCCATCTGCTCCTCTCCGGGGCGGCCGCGAAGGGCACGAGTCCACCACGGCGCAGCTTGGCGACCGTCGCAGTTCCCACCTCCTGGTGAAACGCCAGGTTCGTGGACGTGTGTTTCCTCTTTTTTTGTTGTTTCTGCGTCGGAGTCTCACTCGGGCGCCCGGACCGGAGC
>NW_007260019.1:373571-374267 GCF_000164805.1 Carlito syrichta | reverse complement strand
GATATACCTGATATCCTATGTCAGAGGCGATCTTCCAGATGGGCCTTTACAGGGCTCAGCCATGTAGCTATAGATGTGGGCTCCCAACATTTCCCTCTTTTTTATTAAAACAAACGTAAAACATCTTGGCTTCTGTCTTAGGTTGTTCTCGCCTCACCATAGTTGTTACCCGTCATTGGCCCGTTCCCCTTCCCTGCGGGGAATGCCTGTCTTAGGTTCATACTAGGTGGCTGGAATCTTACCCGTCACTGAATACCAAGAGCGTAAAGACTTAAGGGGACATAGGGAGAATGAAGAATGGTGAGCTGATGACACAAAATATTAGCCTTTATGACATAAGTGACCAGCTGATAGATGACATTATTTTTTTTTGTTTTATTAGTAAGAACTGCCAAATAAATATTATCAGAGTTACGTTGAACTGCTTTTCTTAAACGTTGGATGACGATTGGAAAGATAAACAGCAGAAAAAGAACAATTATACCAATAGTAATGAAATTATAGATCAGATTCCAGACAGAATTGGAAGCCACAAACTGAGAAAGGGAAGAAGTAAATCTAGATGCTAGTTGAGAAACTGAAAGTGAGGAAAGATGTGCTTGAGAAACAGCAGTAATCTGACTATGCAACTGTTGAATGTTTAAAGAAGAATTAGAAGACTGCCAAACTCCCATAAGATGTTTCTGAACATCAGTC
>NW_007260019.1:363698-373521 GCF_000164805.1 Carlito syrichta | reverse complement strand
CGCCGCCGCCGCTGCGGGCGCTCGGGTCGCTCCCTAGGGCCCCTGCCCGCGCCGCAGCCCCGCAGCCGCCCCTGGAGCCCCGCGGGGAAATCGCGGTTCCCTGCAGGAGCGGGAGAGTCGTCACGCGACAATCGACAGGAGCGTGCTTCGAACAGCCCTGCTCCTGCTGCCACCTGGCAAGCCGTCGCTACCTGGGGCGAAGATTCCACGCCACTCTATTTCTATTTGTGTGGGTTTATTTTTTGCATGGCGGCGATCAAAGGGACATCATCCGAGGTTGTTTTCACTTGGTTGCATCAGTATGCTTCAATATTTTCGCCATGTTGTTACCAGCGCTTCCCAACTAGGACTTTTAAGGGCAGGAAATTTTTTTCATTGGGTGGGTGTGCTGTCCTTTTTCTGAACATCGTCCAAGTGGTTCACATTCAAGTCGTTTCCAAAGTTTTGCCATTACAGATTATTGTGTGATAAACATTCTTGCGTATAAAGTCCTCTCAGTATTTAGACCCATTTTTTCCTTAGGTTATGTCCGCAGGAGTGGAATTGCTAGTGTGAACATTTAAAGGCTTTCGGTATTTTTTAATTTTTTTTTTGAGTTAGAGTCTCACTCTGTCTCTCAGGCTGGAGTGCAGAGGCACGCTCTCAGCCACTGCAGCCTCGACCTACTGAGCTCACACAATCCCGCCTCTGCCTTCCAAGTAGCTGGAACCACAAGCACAGTACCACTATGTCCAGCCAAATTTTACTTTTTTATTAGTTTGATTTATTGCAGAGAAGAGGTCTCACCGAGTTGCCCAGGCTGGTCTCGAACCCCTGGACTCAGGCATTTCTCTCGCCTTGGCTTCCCAAAGTGCTGGGATTACCGGCTTGAGCCACACACTCGGCTAGCTTTCAGTATTATTGCCAAATGGCTTTTCATGGGAGACTGAGGGAAGATTCTGGTCCTACCACTTAGAACCCTTTTTTTTTTTTTTTTTTTTTTTTTAGCAAATATGTAAAATGCACTCCCCCATTGAGATATAGTAACTGTTAGATATAGTAATTGTTAGATGTAGTAACTCTAAAAGAGTGTCTACATTTAAATCGGGATCAGAGCTTGAAACTGAAGATTTTGTACACCAACAGTAGGCCTTCAGGCATCAGAAAGCAGATTAGGAAGATTCTTATGGATTATAATTTTTCTGGTGACCCTGAGGGGGTGGCCACTTGTTCTGCCTAACCTAACGACTAACCTGACTCCCAGCCCCTGTATGGAGTTCTGAGGGAGTCTAAGGATCACAAGATGAGTGAAACAGAGTTCACTCTGGGAGAAGTGAAATAATTTACGAATCCACAGAATATCGACAATCGTATCCTTCCTCTTCCAGATGACAAGGTAAGAAAGAATAAAGAAATATGATCATGGGATAATGCCTCAAATAGCCACCATGAGCAGCAACCACCAAAGTACATAAATACTGCTGCATTGACTCTGCTGTCATTGCGGGTTTCTGAGGTAAGAGATCAAACTGAAGCCCGGTCCAGCTACTTGTTTGTTATCATAAATCTACTCACTGCTCAGAATCTTCAGGGCAGTGTTACCATCACTTGTTCTGTCTGTGATTCCCAGTGATGAATTGGAAGTGGCCAGTAGGCAGGCTGTCTCCCTACAGACAACAAGCCTAAGAGTCCTGCAGGGAAACGAGAGTAGGTAGAAGATGAAAAATGACCCTTCTGAATTAACTCTTTGCCTGTGTAGGTCAATTCCTACATCTCCTTCTTCACATACTCTCTATGCGCTGGGACCCTCCTCCACAGCCCAAGCCTTGAAGCATTTCTTCCAGTTTACTGAGAATCACCTACACTAGAATCCCTTTGTAAGGGGCCATGTGATGCACCACCCACAGTCCTCCTTAGAACTGATGATCGTATTCCTCCAAACTGGTGGGGATTCGCCGGTGGTACCTGGGCTAAAGAGAGATGCCTCACTCAAGATCACACCCCCTCCTTGAAACAGTCCACATCCAATGGGGTATAAAAATTTGGCTTCCTTATCCCACCTTCCAAGCTCCCTACGAGGTCAGCTGAGGCCTTTGTTGAGAATGCTTTGCAGCCCAACTCCTCTCTGCTCAAACTGTTTCTCTTCCAAAGGTCTTGATCCCAAGAGTATTCCCTAATAAATGTCCTGCATGAACATTTTCATCTCTGGGTCTGCTTCTGTGACTCCAGTCTCACTTGAAATATTCACCTGCTACTCTCTGGGTCCCTTGTTTAATAAACATTATCTAGCAGTACTATGAGGATAATGTCACAACTCAAAATAGGCTAGTTTATGACTTTGTGGCTTTTGTCGTGTCACTTTTTCTGATTCTCACAACCCCTATCACCCTACGGCTTCTATTTCTAGGTGTGCTAGAATAATGGCCTCCAAAGAGGGCTACGACCTAATCACAAGGACCTGTGAACATGTTCATTGCATGACATAGAGAAATTAAGATGGAATTAAGTGTGACAGTCAAATGAACTCAAAATAGAAAGATTATACTGAAGATAATGGGCTCGATGTAATCTCAAGGATCCTTTGAAGTGGAAGAAAAAGCAGAAGAGAGTCAGAGTGAACGACACCATGGAAGAGGATCAGAGACATGCGTTGTAAAAAGTCTTTGACTCACCATTACAGGCCTTGAAAATGGAAGAAGAGGCCATAAACCAAGAGATACGAAGGAGGACCCACAAAATCCCAGAATTATTTTTGGGAGGGCGAGTCCCTTGTAGTACAGGTTTCCCCCACCACATAACTGTTCTAGGAACCTATCGGCATCAGCGTACCAGCTAGCATTGTTGTGAGAGACTGCCTTTGGCTTCAGTGAATTTTTTTGTGGCAAACCAGCGACTGGCTCTTCCGCCATGACAATACACCTGTCCATACCACACTGAGTGTTCAGTTTTTTGACCAAAAACAGCATGACCTCCAGACCTCACCCTCCCTATTCATCCAATCTCACCCTGAGCATCTTTTTTTGTTTGTTTGTTCCCCAAATGGAAAAAGTCCTCAAAGGGAGACGTTTTGCTGATGTAGAACGAGTGAAACAAAAAATGGCAGAAACATCAAAATTGATGAGTTCGAAAACTTTTGAGCAATGGAAGACCTATCTTGACAGGTGTATTGCATCAGATGGAGAGTATTTTGAAGGTGCCTGGAGTTTAAACATGTAAGAATAAGTAGGCAATTTTTTATAAATAAATTCCAGGGTTTTTGGGGTCCCCCTCATACGGGTGGCCTCCAGAAAATGAAAAAGACAAAGAAATGGATTCTTCCCTAGAGCCTCCAGAAAGGAATGCAGCATCGACAACATCTTTACTTTCAGCCAGAGAGATCCATGTTGGATGTCTAGCCTGTTTTGTAGGCTTTGTAAAATTAATAAATCTGTGTTGTTTTAAGCTGTTTTATTTGTGGTGATTTGTCACAGCAGCAATAGGAAACAAATACACTGGGTAAATCTACTTCCTTTCCAGGGGCTCACTTACAGGGGAGGTCTCAGCAGGAAAGCAAAGAGGAAGCAATTAGCACAAACTCTCACCTGAATTACTCTTGGCCTTCCAGTCTTCATGCCACCTTCTAAAGAGACATAGTCCAATATTTCCCTATAGCCTACCTTTTTGCAGCAAAATAATAAATCTGAGAATTCTTGCAGTGGAGGAGAGTGTGGCATTCATCTCTACCAATGTTTTTCAAACTTTCTTTAAACAGAGGAACTCTTTAAAAAACCAATAGGAAATTACACACATCAAAAATCCAAGACGAATACAAGTAGAGCTGTTCTGATGGAAGCCCAAAGCATATGATCTTTCTCCTCACCTGAGGACATACAATGTGAAAACCACAGACCTAGACCACTGGGCCCCTTTGTTGGAGAGTTGCAAATTGAAAACCAGAACTCAAGTCTCCAGCCTTAGTCCAGAGCCTAGGTAAAGAGACTGACCAAAGACTGTTCTCAGAACTCTTGTGTGGCAGGCTTTCTCTGCCCTTTCTGGTCAAGGAGATTCATGTAGCATTACACAACATCTGTGAATTTCCTATAGACAGATCTACACCTATATTTATGTGTTTCTTTTGTATATTCCATTTTGCTGCACTGGATCTTCACACCTCTAGCCAGTCCCACTGTAGACGGACTAGGAAGCTTACTCCACGATGAGACTGTTCAGTAACGAAAGCACCATCTGACTCCGAACCCCTCTCCCCACCAGCCTGCCAAGATATCTGATGCTCCACCGTGGACGTCACTAAGGCATTGCCTCCAAAAGCCTCCCTTCAAAATCCAAATACATTTCACTGATGGTAAGGTTGACACTGGGTTATTTTTAAACATCTGTAAAATCAGGTCCTAACAAAATCTCTGGATACTTGCCATTATTATTTTTTTAATGGTCCATAAACAAATGTAGCTTCTTACAATCAATGTCATCTCAGGTTTGAAGAAATATGGTATGTGCCATGGAAGGATGAGAAATAACAAACCCGTTAACGCCTTTGAAGACCGGAGCAGAGATCAGAGTCCTTGAAGAATGCAGAAAGGAGTGTGTGCGCACATGTGCATGCGAATGTGTGTGTAAGGTACAGTTTCTACAGTATGAGGGATCCCAGCAGCCAAGAACTAGCATGAGGGGAAGAGGATGAGATCACAGGCGAGGTTTTCTTAGGCTATGTGAAGTTTACAACCTAACATAAGAAATTAGGCCAAGTGCAGTGGCTCATGCCTGTAATCCTAGCACTTTGGGAGGCCAAGGCAGGAGAATTGGTTGAGCCTAGGAGTTTGAGACCAGCCTGTGCAACAGAGTGAGCCCTCGTCTCTACAAAAAAATAAAATAAATAAGCTGGACACGGTGGCACACACCTCTAGTTTCAGCACTCTGTACGCTGAGGCAGAAGGATCTCCTGAGCCTAGGAGGTCAAGGCTACAGTGATCTGTGATTGTGCCACTGCACTCCAGCTTGAGTGACAGAGTGGGATCCTGACTCAAAAACAAAAACAAAAACAAAACAAAAAGAAATGGAGTAAATTAAGATCCTCGTTTGTCCTTGAAAGCAAATGAGATTTCAACATGGGTGCTAGGGTTATGTTACAACGACATTCCTTATTTTAAAGTCTATAATTAATCAAGTAAATATAAAACACATGGTTCCAAGCATAAATGTAACTTATTCTACAAAATGGATATACTCATCATTTCTGTGTACTGGCTGAAGATCCGATGGCAGCTGATGTGAATCATAAAGAGTGACGGTTGGTCAACTGGACTTGTCTGTTGCTCTGGTCCATTTGGCTAAATGAACTGTTAATTCAGTTCACCAGAATCTTCTGCCTTAATCAAAGGTCAATAGCACAAAGGTATTTGCAAATCCCGGGATAACATTTAAGATCTAAAAAATTAAAATGTATGTTTGCAATACAGACCAACTCTCATTAACTAATAATCATGATGAAGACAGGAGTTTATTATTTAAACAATTTTGTTTGGGAACAGAAGGAGAAACCAAAATTGCAATCCAGGGACTTGTTATTTCATCTTCCTTGCTGCAAAAATTAGCTATCACTTGGTGTCCAGCCAAGGCCACGAAGTCCCACTTTGCTTGCCTTTCATTATAAATGTGGATATGTGCTCTTCTGGAAAACAGATCGGCCCTAATACATAATAAAATTCTGTGCAAAAGGACAACAAACCACACAGAAAAAACAACCGTTTTCTGCTTAAAGATTCATCCTGTAACTCTCTGCAATTCACCAATATGGGTGCAAATGGTTGGAATATTTTTATATTTGGCCGAAAAGAGAAAGGTCTAAAGAAGAAATATCACTGCTGGCTTAACTGAATGGAACATAACAAACTGACAATCTCCCCATTTTAGCAACTCCCTCTCCAACCCTTAGAGCACTCTCAGAGCACACTGCAGAAGCTGCTGGCACTTAGCAGTGTACCAACTGATCTGAGGGAAGGCCCAGAGAGTCACAGAGACGCAGACATTGACCACTGAACACGTGGACAGAGGGAGCTAAAAGTCCTGCAGACAGGTACCATCTGTGAAATCAGTTCCCTGAGTTCCAAACACAAGTATGATGACTTCCTGTATGCTGAGTTTCTACAGAACACCGCCCACCTAGTCATTCAGCAGAGATTTCCTAAGGGCATACTATGTGTAAGGCATTGTGGGGGGCATCAGGGAAGATACATATTGGCACCCTAGAGCATCCTTGCCTTCAAGGAGTTTGCCATTCATGGGAGAGACAGAAATGTCCACCCTAGGAAGCTGGGGAGGGTGGTAGTGCTGTCACCCAGCCACAAAGGACGGTGGGTGGCATGGGAGTCACAGGAGAGGGAGAGACGCATCCTGAACAGTGGGAGAAACAGAGATGGTGTGGGAACACGTGGCAAGTGGAAGGAGGTGTGTTTGGTTCAGTTATGGGTGGAGAATAGACTTTGAACAGGGAATGATGAAGAAAGAGCCTCCAAGTAAGAGGACACGGCATGAACAAAGAGATGATGGCAGGAAAATGCAAGGGTGTTTAGAGAAAGGGTGAGTTGCTTGGAATGGTAGTCCTGGGAAAAAGGAGGCTGAAGTGTGTCCAGGTAGCCCGGATGTTGTCTTGCAGGACAGAGGAATTTGGGAGGGTCTGGAGCAGAGTGGTATCCTATCAGGTTACACCATCTGTCTTTGCCACCAACCCCACACTTCAAGGACTCAGAAGAGGGGGAAGTGAATGTCTCTTGTAGGTTTCTAGCTATTGCAGGAATCACGCCCTACATGTGGTCTGACCTCAAGCTTTAGCCTTCATCTGCAGAAACCAAGGCTTTGTTCTAGTCTAGCAGCCACTGCAACAAACCTACTGGAGTCAGGACCCCTTTGGCCACCAGTCAAAGGAAGCTATGAGGACAGAGCCTACCCAACTGATGCTCCCAGTTCCCCAGGCAGGACTGGACTTCTAGGGGTAAGAAGCCCATTCAGGCCAGGTGCGATGGCTCAAGCCTGTAATCCCAGCACTCTGGGAGGCCAAGGTGAGAGGATTGCTTGAGCCCAGGGGTTTGAGACCAGCCTCGGCAACTTGATGAGACCTTGTCTCTACAATAAATCAAAAAATTAACCTAGCGTGGTGGCGTGCGATTGTAGTTCCAGCTACTTGGAAAGCTAAGGCGTAAGGATCGCCAGACCCCAGCAGGTCGAGGCTATGATGGTCGCGTGACCATGCCACTGCACTCCAATCTGGGCGACAGAGTGAGACTCCAACTGAAAAAAAAAAAGAAAAGCCCATTTGCCCATGCACCACAATTAAGACTTTGTCCTTGCCTCCCAAAAATCCTATTCCTATTAACCCCTAGCCCTTCCTACCACTTCCTCAACCCCAGACAACCACTAGTCTACTTTCTGTCTGTAGAAATCTATGAAAATTTGCCTATTCTGAGTGTCCCGTGTGAGTGGAATCAGGTGATGAGACTTCTTGTGTCTGCCTTCTTTACTTAGCACAGTGGTTTCAAGGTCCATTCGCATTGTGGCATGTCAGTACTTTATGTCTTTTTTTATGGCTGGATAATATTCCATGATGGATATACTATATTTTATTTACTCATTCATTAGTTGATGGATATTCGGGTTGTTTCCACTTTTTGGCCTTCATGTAAAATGCTTCTGTGAACACTCATATACACATTTTTGTGTGGACATATGTTTTCAACTAGCTTGGGCCTATACATAGAAGCAGAATTGCTGAGTCTTATTCAACCTCATTTCTCCTAGCATCTAACATGGATAAATGTCTGTTGAAGGAATGGGTGAATAAAAGGCAACTCATTTTCGTAGAAGATCTTGGTGAGGGAGTTTCTCAAAACACACCAATATTAACTACTTTGGAAAACCACCCATTGGCTATCGTGCTGACCCCCTGAATGATGGGCTGAAAAGAAGTCCAAACCATCACTCAATATATCCATATAACACACCTACACAAGTACCCCCTTGAATCTAAAATAAAACAAACAACTGCTATTGACAGTTAAAACTCACCACAGTTCTTTTTACGCCTTATGTAGTTTGAGGTAACCCTGGGACCCATCAGCTCACCTACCTGCCCTTTCTTGGGAAGCTGAGGAAGCCAGGTGGGTGGCAGAGTGTGCGTGCACCACCCCAAGTCATCCAGGAAGACAGAGGCTTGTCCTTGTCCTGATGAAGAAGGTTCTTAGAGCAATGAAGGCCCCAGAATGCAGCTGACTCACTCCAGAACGTGAAGCTGCCAGGGCCCAGTCAGCCGAGCTGGGGCTTCACAAAGATGGCACCCTTGAGCTGGACTGCCGGATAAGGACGGGAGGGGACAGGGGCTGCATCCCACTGACCCCCGAACCTAAGAGACGCTCAGGAGTGCAGGGGCCTGGTGGGTGTGTGTGTGGGGTGAGGGGCAGCCTGGGGCACGTGCATCCCTGTGTGCACCTGGTCTTCCAACGAGTATTTTGCTCCTAAACCCAAGGGTTATTATTAGTAGTGAAGGGCCACACAGAGACTTGGAGCTGTCATCCGGATAGCAGATGCCACGGTGAGGTCTCAGCCGCTCAGCCCATACCTCATGCACCACCCACGCTTCTCCCCTGGCCAGCACTAGGCTGCCCAGCCGGACACCCCAAACACAGGACAAACCGCTTTGGCAGCTGTAACCCAGATTTATGAAGAGCAGTGGGCAGCTGGACAGGTGCCCTCCCAGCTGGTGCTGGGCAGGGCTGGACCCTTCCACGGGCATCCTGGTGGCACACCAGGCCGGGTCAGGCTCCTCACAGATGGTCTGGCAACATGTGCTCTAACCCAGCACACTGCTTCTGGGGTTCATTTGTCCAAGCCGAGTTACAACAGGCAGCTTGGATTTCTAGGGAAGGAGCAGAAGGGAAACGCCTCCTGCCACCCACACAGGGCTCTGCCACCCCCTCTCTCCTCCCATGGACTTTCCATCTGCCCTCCCGGCCCAGCCGCCCACACCCAGCTCTTGCCTCTCGCCACTGTGGAACCCACGTGGACACCCCCTCCTTCCTGTGCTCTCTGAGTTTGATGGGCTATTTTCTCCCCAGCAAGACTAAAATCCTTCAGGAGGAGAAGCGTTCTTTCAAAACAGCTTTCCTGAAACCTTCGATGCAGCCCCCTGTTCAGAAATAACCAAAAAACGTTTTCTGGGCCACGTCAAGTCACAGTCAGGTCTAAGATTCATACCCAATTGCTCAGCGCCTCTGTGAGTTATGCAGCACAAAGCCAATATTTCATGACTAAATATTATTTAAGTGTGTTTTTTTGAAAGTCAAAAGTAGCTCGTGTTCGATGTAGAAAAGACAGCGTGCAAACAAAATAAAAGCCATCCACAACCCCACGCCTGGAAGTAACTCCTATAAAACACTGGTGTATATTTTCTTGTTATTTCTCTGTTTCTGTTTATTACTTATTTCAAAATTGTGATCATGATGTGCATGCTGTTTAACAACATGTTTAGCATATTATGAATCTATTATACTGCTATTATGTCATTTTTTGGCTATGTCAGTGGCTGTCTAATATTCTATCACATGGACTCAATGTATTTTATTTAAACATTGTTGTCCAATTATTCCTTATATGTCGGTGACCTGCACTGACCAGAGGGAGGGTTAGGACCGCACCGGTGAATCAGAGACGGAGAGAAGAAAACTACTCGGAGGCAGCTCTTCTGGGAACAGTCTGGCCAAGACCGAAGCCGATTTTATTCAAACCTTTTCCAACTTATATACCATTTTCTATACCCTCCAGCAATGTGATAATCACTCACTGGGGGCGTACAAGG
>NW_007260019.1:343716-363678 GCF_000164805.1 Carlito syrichta | reverse complement strand
GTTGGCCAGGCGGGTCTTGAACCCACGAGCTCAGGCAATCCACTCACCTCAGCCTCCCAAGGTGCAGGATTACAGGCTGAGCCATCAAGTCCGGCTGCTTCCCATTTTTAAAGTTGAAAATAATGTCGTGATAACTAATCTTACACACAGGAACAGTTTTACACACTTCTGAATGTTTCCTTAAGATACAATCCTAGAAATGAAACTGAAATAGAAAGTTATGAACTTTTCTAAAGCTTCCTAAACTCACTACCTAATTGCCCCTCAGAAGGGTGGTAGCCACTTACACCTCTCCTGGATTTGCCTACAGTCATGTGTCATAAGCGTCTTCTGATTGGAAGCCTCAAAATAAAAAGGCCAAAACCTGAGTGGGCCCAGTGACATCAAAAGGTGGAATAAGAAAAAATGATCCCTAGGCATGTTGCTGGGCAGAACAGAGAACTATGCGTTCACAAAAACACCCCTATTCATCGAGAAAATGTTACACCATCCCACACACTCCCTATCCTCGGTGTCCTCTGCTTCAAAAGTCAGGCAAGTTGCTAATACCTTTTAGAAAGCGTTCCTTTCAAAGCCAGCACAAAAGCAAATGTCCTTTCCGTGGCAGTGTAGCAGGGTAGAGTGAGGAGGAGACCTGGTGTCAGTGTCTCAAGGTACAGCTCGCCTGCCACCCCCTGAGTCGGTGGCCCTCAGCCTGACCCTCAGTTTCCCAGTGGGGTTCATGTAAGCATCGAAGCTGAAATGCTACCCAATGGGGTTCATGTAAGCATCGGACAAGATCAAGTACACCAAAGTACTTTGCCAACAGTCGAATGTTGACCTTATTACTGAGACTGGGCACTTGAAGAGGTAAGCGTTGCTCTACTTAAGAGGAAGGTGTGAGCCGGACTTGGTGGCTCAGCCTGTCATCCCGCACCTTTGGGAGGCTGAGGTGAGTGGATTGCCTGAGCCCGCGGGTTCGAGACCCGCCTGGGCAGCAAGACCTCATCTCTACACTAAATCAAAAAATTCGCCGGCCGTGGTAGCACGCACCTGTAATTCCAGCCACTTGGAAGGCTGAGGCGGAAGGATCGCCAGAGCCCAGCTGTCAAGGCTGCGGTGGCTGGGAGCGGCCAATGCCCTCCAGTCTGGGCGACAGAGTGAGGCTCCAACTCAAAAAAAAAAAAGGAAGGTGTGCTTCCCTGGAGATGACCAGAGGATAGAGCGCTGTGATATCCTTTCAGCACCTGAGAACCCAGGTACTTCCTGTTAACAGCTCCTTTTGGCATTGAAGAGACTGAATAAGAACTAGTTACTATAAGTCAAAAGAGAAGAAAGGAAAGACCTTTGCCAATTTATATCCGGTCTGCAAGATTTTGCTCGAGACATGGCCAACTCAAGGCTTTTCTTGGTCCTTCATATCATGGAGATTTAACTGTTCTACCTTCGTAGGAGGCTTAATTGGCTCTGTGGCTAGAGGATCTGCTCCTGCCGTTTTCCTTTGCATTCGTGGCAAGCCTCAGAGGAGAAGCTGCAAATAATGATGTCCCAAAGTGAAATGGAGCAACATGCTGCAAGTCTCACAGAAAAATGTAAAATGCTATTCTTAGGTAAGGGCTAACTCACATTTACTGAGGATGAAAACCCCAGCTACACAGGAGGGCCTGTGTAGCACAGTCAGAGACATGAATTCCGGGACCAAATGAGCATGGCATTGAAGCCTGCCTCTGTCCCCTACCAAGTGCATGACATTGGGCACATTGTTTAAACCCAAAGCCTCATTGTTTTTATTACTATTATTATTATTTGTCAAAGTCCCTTTCTGTCACCCAGGCTGGAGTGCAGGGCTCACTGCAGCCTCAACTTCCCAGGATCAGGCAATCCTTCTACCTCAACCTCCCAAATAGTTGGGACTAACAAGTGTACACCACCATGCCTTGCTAATTTTTTTATTTTTTATTTTGTAGAGACGAGGTCTCACTATGTTGCCTAGGCTCAAGCAATCCTCCCGCCTCTACCTCCCTAAGTGCTGAGATTACAGGCCATAGCCACTGCACTTGGCCTTCATTTTCTCCTCTTTACAACACCTTTAAATCTCTGACATTGTCTTCTTTGTTCATGGATGTGTAAAAGCATTTTACACTTTTCTGTGAGACTCCCAGCATGTCACTCCATTTCACCTTGGGACATGCAGCGCTCAGGCTGTAGGGAGGGCTCAGGAATGCGTGAATGAATGGATGTGTACTGCCTCCCTCCAACAGAAGTAAGCTCCATGAAGGCAGGGATATGTTCAGCATTCACGGGTAGATTCCCAAGACAAGGAAGAGTGCCCACCTCCAAAATTATCTGTCACACGAATGAGCGCCTCTGACACTTCCTTAGGAATCCTGCTTCATCTCTCTAACCACTTCAAGGGCAGCTTGATGCCTAGAGTAAAGGTGACCAGTCAGGGGTGCCAAGAGGAGAAAGGAGGGCACCACTAGGAAAATGACCAGCCTACAAGAGTTCTCGGCAACTTCCTTGAGGGAACTTGGTCCACTCCTTTTTTTAAAAAATGTAGCCACCAAAGGGATTGTGACTTTCGCGTGCTCTGAGTCCCTGTGGACAACAATCATTCCTAAAAGGGACTGGTCATTTAAGATTGAAAAAGACTCCTTGCCTCTGAAGTACATCTACTCAATAAAGATCATTTTTACCCCTCCCCCCTCAAAGGTGAAAGGGCCAACTCAGACCTGAAAAGGCTTGCTACTTCAGGCATAAGTGGCCGCATGCAAGCCAAGGCATTTTCTCTGCGAGGACAGACCCTCCTCCTTCAAGTCTTCCTTCTTCAATACCTGCCTGCGTTCCTGTTCCCCTGGCAGAAGGCAGACAGCTGTGGCAAGGCAGGGTTCAAAGGAGCGTTTCCTGACAGGAATCCCAGGGGCTACAAGCATTGAGTCAGACCCAGGCTCTGCTTCCCAGCAGCGCTCAGGGTGTAGGGAGGGCTCAGGACTCGTTCAGCTCTGTATCCACATTCCTAGCAACAGATGTCGAGTGAATGATGAAGAAGCTGACTTGAATGAATGAGTGAATGAACGGATGTGTACCGAGGGCCATCTCTAGGCCAAGTACGGTAGCAGGCGCTGTCCCTTATTTCTCCATCATCTTTACAACAATTCTATGGGGTTGGACGTGATGCCCACTCAAGGTGAGGTAACTCAGGCAGTTTTCCAAACCAACCCTGTCCTCAGCCCATGGTTTAGAGCTACCAGATGGCTGATGAAACTCAATTTTTGGCTTAATATGTGAGGCGTTGGTAAGCACTTCATTTTTTTGAAAAGCAGTGAGAGTGGATGAGTTTCAGCACTACTATCCCGACCTAGAGAGGGTCTCCCAGCACTGCCCTGCCTAACATTGGAGAGAAGACTCAGAGCACGTGTTATGAGTTTGGCAGGGTAAGAACTTGAGAGAGATGGCTACTATAGTAAACACAAGAAAACCTTGAAGCTTCGAGCGAGGAGCTAGAATTAAAATAATGTTCCCCCCAACTTTTTTATTACAAAAATGAAGCCAATTCACTTAAAGTACTGTCTGACTCGTAAGCCTAACTTTATAAGGAGAGAGAGGAAGCATTTACTCAGCAGAGCAGTAAACCTTTTTGGCATCGGGGACAGGTTTTGGGGAAGACAATTTTTCCACGAACTGGGAGGGGCGGGAGGGATGTGCCATCAAACCTCCCTACTCATGGTCATCTGTATTTGCAGCCACTCCCCAGCGCCAGCATCACTGCCTCAGCTCCGCCTCAGCTCATCAAGCTTTCGATTCTCATAAAGAACACGCCACCTAGATCCCTTGCATGCGTAGTTCACAATAGGGTTGGCACTCCTATAAGAATCTAATGCCACCACTGATCTGGCAGGAGACAGAGCTTAGGTGGTAATATGAGTGACTGGGGAGCCTCTGTAAATACATACAAAGCTTTGCCCACTGCTTACCCTCTGCTGTGCGGTCTGGTTCCTGCCAGGCCACGGACCAGTAGCAGTCTATGACCCAGGGGTTGGGACCCCTTGTGGTAGAAATTGATGTAGCTAACTGGCTATGTTATAGCACTCACATAGTTGGTTTCTAATTACTCAAGGGAGAGTGATGGGACAGGAAATGGTTGGGAACAAGATCCAGATGAACCTAGCCATAGGGCAGTCCCCAAGGCCTAGAGATCAAATGGCAGCATCCCTCTCGCTTACCAGGTACCTGAGAAAATGGCAGGAGTTACATGGTCATCGAATTTCTTGTCAGATAATAGTTGTTCTTATCTTATACCTATGTGGTAAGGATTAGATAAAATAATAAAAAAATAAGGAACTTCATAATGCCTGGTACATAATAAATACTTAATGAATATTAGTGATTGCTGTCATTTCTAAATCTTCCATATTATACATTTCTGTGATGTATATTTTCATTTATATAAAGTACTTTCCTCTTCAGGTTTATTTTCTTAGCTAACTTTTCAAAAGTGAGATTCCCAAATCAAAAGGTATATACAGCCTTAGATATCGTACTTCATACACATTGCCAAATTAATTTGCTAAATAATTATGATGACACATGCCATGACTAGCCACAGGAGTATTATTATTATTGGCTTTTAAAATAATGGTTGGGTTGATTTTTAGAGCTGATTCTTCTACAAATGCCCATCCAGAGAAGGAGTGTGCTGAGTTTAGCTGGGTCTAGGGCAGGGCCAAGCAACCCAGTTAGAAGGAAACCAAAGGCAGGAGTGGTCCTCGAGGGTCAAGGAAGACAGAGATCGGGAAACCAGCAAGGGCATGAATGTTCCTAGGTGCTCACAGCAGGAAGGAGTGGGGCTGTAAGATGCACACTGGCCACTCGCCACCCCCACCCCCCACCCCAGGGATGCTGCCAATAAGCCCCGACAAGACGAGACATCTCTGAGGCCCGAGCAGACCGCGGCAGGAAAAAAGAACAGGTGACAGACGGGGGACACTCATGGACGCCCAGTCCATGGAGCCTGGCAGCCCATGGAGGTGACATGTTCCCAGCTCATACCTTCCTGCCAAGGAATTAAGATTGAGAGATTCAGGAACCCAACACTTTAGAAGGGTTTCTGGCCACCAGAAGTCAGTACGTTCCTGCTGCTTACATCACTCAGCTTGTGGAACTTTGGTAGGCAGCCCCAGCAAATGAATGTAGAATGTTCCTCCCCGGCACCTCCCCACCCCTGCCCTTTTTATCCCGGACCTGATCTCTTATTACTCTCCCCCTCACTCACCCTCCTCAACACAACTGGCCTCTCCGTGTTTCAGAGACACTGGGCACATCTCCGCCTCGGGAATTTTGTAGGGCTGTTCCCTCTGCCTGGAACCTTCTTCCCTCAAATGTACCTGGCATCCTCCCTCACCTCCTTCAGGTCTTCACATCAATGTCACCGTCTCCAAAACCTTTTTCTGACCTTACCCCACTCGCTTCTAGTTCCTTTTACCCTGCTCTGCTCTTTTTTCAGACAGCCCTTGTCACCTGCTTTTTTTTTTTAGTTGATGTCTCTCTGTCGCCCAGGCTGGAATGCAGTGGCACACTCACGGCCACACCAACCTGCTGGGCTCGGGCAATCCTTCTGTCTCAGCCTTCCAAGTAGCCAGAACCCTGCCCGGCTATTTTTTTGATTTATTGTAGAGATGAGGTCTCACCAAGTTGCCCAGGCGGGTCTCGAACCCACGGGCTCAGGCAATCCACTTGCCTCGGCCTCCCAAAGTGCTGGGACGACAGGCTGAGCCACCGGCCCCTTGTCACCTTCTAACATACTACATGCTCTTCTTGTTTGTCACCTTTAATGTTGCTTGTGTGCCTCCCCCACGGGAAGTCACATGTCATGATGGTAGGGATTTTGGTCTGTTTTGTTACTGATTCCTCCCAAGCGTCTAGCACAACATCAGACACATGACAGGCACTCAATAATTTTTTGTTGATGTTTTGGGTCAGAGTCTCACTCTGTCATCCAGGCTGGAGTGCAGTGGCATGCTCACAGCCACTACAGCCTTGACCTGCTGAGCTCAGGTGATGCTTCTGCCTTCCAAGTAGCTCGAACTATAGGCATGCACCAGTATGCTCGGCCACTTTTTTATTTTTTTATTTTATTAATATATATATATATATATATATATATATATTTTTGAGTTGGAGTTTCACTGTGTCGCATAGGATGGAGTGCAGTGACAGGTTCATGGCCACCGCAGCCTCAACCTGCTGGGCTCAGGCGATCCTTCTGCCTCAGCCTTCTGAGTAGCTAGAGCTACAGGCGCACACCACCAAGACTGGCCAATTTTTTGATTTCTTGTAGAGATGAGGTCTCGCCAAGTTGCCCAGGCGGGTCTCAAACCTGTGGGATAAGGCAGTCTTCTCACCTTGACCTCCCCAAATGCTGGGATTGTAGGTGTGAGCCACAGCACCTGACCGACACTCAATAATTGATGGACCAATGAATGATGCTGAGTGGCTGACGCATGGTGTATGTTCCAGTGCTGTCTATATGCTCAGCCCATGCTACGCACTGCTTGAATGCCCATGGAAAGCTCTGAACAACCCGTGAGGTAATAACTATTGCCCTCATCTCACATACATGAGAAAACCGAGACCCACAGAGGCTAAGAACCTCGCCTGTGCTTCTTCTGTAACCAGAATGCTGGAGTCCACATTCACATCCCAGGCTTTCTGATCCCGTTGCCACGCTAGTTCCTTGCTGGGTACTGGCAGGGGCTCTGTCTAGGAGGGAACGTCCCTTGCCCAGTTTCCTAGGGAGCGGGGGTGGTGGGCCAGAGAAGCTGTCCGAACGCCCAAGGCAAGTGTTTCCAGAGTGACCCCGCGCCACGGCTGGCCACCACCCAGCTGGTAGCTGCTCCGACTTCCAGGCTTGGCTCCCTGGTGATCTGCAGGGTCCAGATCGTCCTGAATCTGCCACTCACACGTGTGCCTGGGAGAGTGAGAGAAAGGGAAGACAGGAGAGGGCAGTCAATGAGGGCAGGGAGCAGCAGGCGATTGAAACTCTAGACTTGCCAGCAGCCAAGTGGGCCGGGAGGCTGCCGCTCCTGGCTGTGCTCAGCGGGCACCCAGTGGGCAGAAATCCCGTTGCCCAGCTCTCCTGGGGCAGGGGTTGAAGGGCAGACGGTAACTCTGTAGTCGTATTGTGATGGCGAAGGAGGAAACAAGAGCAGCTGATCTGGCTGGAGCGAGAGTGCCCACGTGCGCACAGATAGGCCTTTGTGTCCTGGGCCCAGACAACAGGCTGCATTCTTCCCCCACGTCGGTGACGTCCTTCACGGACATGTCCCCAGAGCGCATTCAAAGGATTAATCGCTATGGATCAGATGACACGGCATTCTCTCTGTTACCCACTCTTTGGCTGGGCTGTGCCTTTTCTTGTCTCTGAGCACAGAGCAGTGGCCAGCCCCAGACTTTGCCCTTGGGGTGCTTACAGTGGTCCCTGGATGGCTGCAGGTCTCAGGGATCTCAAGGATCTGAATCTCAGGACATAAGAGCTGGAGGAGCCTGAAAGCAAGTTTAGCCCGGCATTTTACTGGAGAGGTGACAGAGTAAGCAACAGAGCCATCACGGAGACCCTGTGATTCCAACCCCACAACAGGGTCCTTCCTAAGCTGCTCCAGAGTCTGGCTATTACGGGAAGCCCCCAAAGGACCTAGACCACCTCTAGAGAAGCCTGAGAGAGATGGATTCTTTGTGAAGGTAGATGACTCTCACTAGGTGATTTCCAGTCCGGACTGACTGGTTTCCAAAGCAAATGGCTCTCCTTGCCCACACCAAATGCAGGAGACAGGAAGCACCCCAGGGTGTTTCCTGCTGTCCTGTTTAACCGCACTGTGGTGCGCTGAGGGGTTGGTTACCTGGGAAGTGCTTCTTTCTCTAGATGTACAAAAATATCTCTTGAATGCTAAGATGGCCACCTTCCCTGGCTTTTCCGAGTCACGCTTTCAGGATTAGAATACCTGGCTTCTACTTCCACATATGCCAACTTTAGACTGCGAGATCACGGAAAAGAAGTATGTTCTCTAACCCTTCATGTTCTCACCACAAATCTCCGTCCTTTGCCTCTCCCAGGCTCTGTGAGGACCAAATAAAATAATGCATCTGAAATACCATGACAATGACAACAATAACCATGACTACTATTACTAGCACTCCTATTATTGGCTGGGTGCGGTGGCTTACGCCTGTAATCCCAGCACTTTGGGAGGCTGGGGGGGGAGGACTGCTCGAGCCTAGGAGTTCGAGACCAACCTGGGCAACATAGTGAGACCTCATCCCTACAAAAATGCAAAAAGTGACCCAAGTATGGTGGTATGTGACTGTAGTCTCAACTGCTCGGGAGGCTGAGGTAGGAGGATCACCTGAGCCCAGGAGGTAAAGACTGCGGTGGACTGTAATTGTGCCACTGCACTCTAGCCTAGGTGACAGAGTGAGACCCCCAACTCAAAATAATAATAATAATACATGGGAAACACCATGAAGGTGAACAACAATGATCGTGACTGCTATTATACTCCTACTATTTTTTTTTTTTTTTGAGTCGGAGTCTCACTCTGTCACCCAGACTGGAGTGCAGTGGCTGCTCCCAGCCACCGCACCCTCGACCTGCTGGGCTCCGGTGATCCTTCCATCTCAGCATTCCGAGTAGCCGGAATTACAGGCATGCGCTACCATGCCCAGCTGATTTTTTGATTTATTGTAGAGATGAGGTCTCGCCAAGTTGCCCAGGCGGGTCTCGAACCCGTGGGCTCAGGCAATCCACTCATCTCAGCCTCCCAAGGCGCGGGATTACAGGCTGAGCCACCGAGCCCGGCAGCTCCTATTATTGATATCACTAGTGCCACTGCTTTTACTGCTGCTGTTGGTACCAACAACGGTTGCCAAGCACTAAGCAGTTACTTAATGTACCAGACATTATCTCACTCATTTTCAATATCTTCAAGTATCAAGATCCTTTATGCTATATATTTGCAAATATAGAGCCTCCACATGATAAGAATGCTATATTTAGTTTCCATAGATCAAAAAAATCCATAAAAGTATAAAGCTATCCTTAAACTATTTTTATTTTATTGACCATAACGGTATTTAAGTACAATTTTTAAAAAGCCATATAACTATGCTTAAAACATGCATTTATTTTTTACAAAAAAATGTTTGGCATCCTTATGGATTTTCAGACCTACTACAATAATTCTAGGGTCTTTCATTCAATTTAAGCCTTAAAGCAACCCCGTGAAGTGGTTAGTATTTCCATTTTACAGATGAAAATGGTGAAGAGTAATTAGACTACATACTTAGTAAATAGTGGAGCCAAGACACAATATCAAACCTTCTAATCCCAAAGTTTATGTTCTTTCCTGAACGTCTTCCAAACTTACAAGGAGGTAAGCACATTTAAACTGGAGTTTGTTTGCTATGATCCAATCAAACTCATGCAAACTCTGTAAAAAACAAATGAGCTACCTGTGTCACTAATCATTTTTCTTTATTTTTAATGATTTGATGCATTAAAATTGCATCTCTTTTTGGTGTACAGATCAATCTATTTAAATGCAAGTACGAATTCATGTAACCATCACCCCTCATAGGAGAGAGAATGGTCCCATCAACCCAGCAAGACGCCTCACACTGTGTCTTTACAGTCCCTCCCACGCACTCCTAACCCCTGGTAACCACTTACCTGTTTTCCATCTCCACAGTTTTGTTGTTGTTGTTTTAGAGACAGTGTCTCACACCGCCGTCCAGGCTGGAGTGCAGTGGTGTAATCATGGCACCCGATCATAGCTCACTGCAGCCTTGAGTTCCAAGGCCCAAGGGATCCTCCCACCTCAGCCTCCCAAAGTGCTGAGATTATAGGCATGAGCCATTGTGCCCAGCTCTTAGTTGTGTGTTTTGAAGAATCTCCAATAAATGAAATGATTCTGCATGGAATATTTTTAACCTCTGACTTTTATTTTTAAGATAAATGTAGATTTTGTGGTAAAGAATAATACAGAAATTCTGAGTACCCTTTCCCCAACTTCCCCTAATGATAATATCTTGAAAACTTATGGAGTCAAGACACAGAACCTTCTCAGCCCCTTTTATATCCACACTCACTTCCCTCCCAATGCACTGAATCCTTAATTCCTGGTCATCACTAGTCTATTCTCCGTGTCTAAAATTTTGTCATCTGTTGTAACTGAATTTTTTTTTCACACAGTCTAATTCTCTGGAGATGCCTCCAGGCTATTGTGTGTATTGGTCACTCATTACTGGGTATTATTTTAGGGCATGGAGGTACCACAGTTTAACCATTCACTCATTGAAGGACATATGCGTTGTTTCCGGGTTTGGGCTATTATAAATAGAGCTGCTATAAACATTAGTGCACAGGTTTTTGTGTAAACATTTGTCTTCATTTCTCTGGGATAAACAGGAATGTAATTGCTGGGTCATATGGTAATTACAAGTTTAGTTTTTAAAGAAACTGGCAAATTGTTTTCAGAGTGGCTGTAACATTTTACTTTCCTACCAGCAATGTATGAGTGATCCAATTTCTCCACATCATCATCAGCATTTGGTGTTATCAATATTTTTTTAAGCTGCTCTGATAGGTGTGTGATGATAAAATGGTGATCTTACTTTTCACTAATGGCTGATGATGCTGAACAATATTTAATGTGCTAGTTGCCATCTGTATAACTTCTTTAGTGAAATGTTTATGTGTGTACTTTACCTATGGTCTCATTGGATTGTTTGCTTTTTTTACTGTTGAGTTTTGAGTGGTCTTCATATATTGTAGCTACTAGTCCTTGGTTGAATCTGTGGTTTGCAGATATTTTCCTCCAATCTATATCTTGTCTTTTTGTCATCTTCAGAAGGGCTTTTGCAGAACAAAAATTTTAAATTTCCATTAAATCCAATTTATCAATTTTTTTTCTTTCATGCATTATGCTTTTGGTGTCAAGTCTAAAAACTCTTTGTCTAACCCTAGACATCAAAGATTTTCTCCTTTTTTTTGGTGAAAGTTTTATATTATTGTGTTTTACACTTAAGTCCATGATTATTTTGAGCTAATTTTTGCATAAGATGTGAGACTTAGGCCAAGATCAGTTAGTTGGTTGGTTGATTTATTTTTGCTGGTATACGTTCATTTGTGCTAGCATCATTTGTTGAAAAGGCTCTCCTTCCTCTATTGAATTGCCCTTGCATCTAGTTAAAAATAATTTGTCCTTAAAATGTCCAGAAATAGACAGACTTATTGAGATGGAAAGTAGATTGGTGGTTGGTCTAGGGCTGGTGGGAGAAGGGAAAGTTGGAGGAAATTGGGGACCACTGAAAAGAGATATATGAGCTGGGCTCGGTGGCTCAGCCTGTAATCCCATGCTTTGGGAGGCCGAGGTGAGTGGATTGCCTGAGCCAGTGGGTTCGAGACCAGCCTGGGCAACTTGGTGAGACCTCATCTCTACAATAAATCAAAAATGAGCTGGGCGTGGTAGCGCGCGCCTGTAGTTCCAGTTACTTGGCAGGCTAAGGCGGAAGGATCGCCGGAGCCCGGCAGGTCGAGGCTGCGGTGGCCGGGAGCGGCCACTGCACTCCAGTCTGGGTGACGAGTGAGACTCCAACTCAAAAAAAAAAAAAAAAAAAGGAAAAGAAAAGAGATATGAAGTTCTTCGGGGGGTAATAAAAGTGGTCTAAAATTGTGGTGATGGTAGCACAACTCTGTGACTATATTAAAAACAGTTGAATTTCACACTCTAAATAGCTGAATTGTTTGGCATGTGAATGATATTTCAATAAAGTTGTTACCAAAAGAAATTAATTGGACATATTTGTGTGGATCTATTTCTGGTTCCTTATTCTGTTCCAGTGGTTTATGTGTCTATTCCTTTGCCAATACCACACAGTCTTGAACACGGTAGCTACACAATAAATCTGGAAATTCAGTAGATGTGTTCCTTCCAATTTATTCTTCTCCTCCGAAATTATTTTAGCTAGTCTAGTTCCTTTGCCTTTCCGCATAGATTTTAGAATAATCCTATCCATATCTACAAAAAACTTTTATCAAAATTTTGATAGGTATTATCAGTTCTCCATATTCATTGGGTTCACATCTGTGAGCTCAACTGAAAATCAAAATATTTTTAAAAAGTAAAAATAATAATACAACAGTACGAATAAAAAACAAAACAGTGTATCACAATTTACATACCATGTACTTTGTATTAGGTGTTATAAGTAATTTAGAGATAACTTAAAGTATGTGAGAGGATGTGCTTAGGTTTTATGCAAATACTATGCTATTTTATTAAGGGACTTGAGTATCCAGGGATTTAGGTATCGGAGTGTTGTCTTGGTCCCAATTCCCTGCAGATACTGAAAGACTAGTATTTTGTAATTATTGAATATCAATTTGGGAGAAACTGACATCTTTACTTTGTTTAATTTTCCAATTCATGAACATGGCATGTTTCTGCATTTATTTAGACGTCATCTGAGTTTTTTGGCTAAAGAAATCAGATTTTCTGAATATAAGTCTTGTACATGTTTTGTTAGATTTACACCTAAGTATTTCTTTTTCTTAAGGCCGTTGTAAATGATATTGTATTTCTTTTTTTTTTTTTTTTGCACACATGTAATTGAGTTTATTGTAGAGAAAGGTAACAGAAAATGGGGCTGTAGAAAGAAGAGAGATGAAGACACAAGCTGGATGAGGGTTTCCACACAGGGTGTCCTCTCCACAGGCATCAGCATCCCTGCCACGGATCCGCCCGATTTTTTCGCATCAAGGAGTTGATCTTGCGAGCCATTTCCATGTTGCAGATTCGCCGGCAGGTTTCATAGCTTTCTCTCTGTCGCCGGCGGCATGGCTTCTCATAGTCCCGCCGACGCTTAATGTCCTCAATGAGGCCATCCATGGTCAGGATTCTGTTTAGAGTCCTGTATGCACCTTCCACATTCCCTTCCTGGACCATCACAGTCCTGGCAACGAACTTCAGATGTTTCGCCAGGACCTTGAATCTCCGTCTCCGCGCCCCAGCGCCCCGCCGCCCCGAGCCGTCCCGCGACCGGAAGCCCATATTGTATTTCTAATGTAGTGGCCGTGTGTTTATTGCTAGTATATAGATATGTGATGAATTTTTGTATGTTTATCTTGTATGTTGTTACCTTGCTGAACTCATGAGTTTGGGGTTTTTTTTTCTTGTAGATTCCTTAGAATTTCTATGAAGATAAGCATTTCATCTGAAATAGGAACAGTTTCATTTATGTCTTTCTGATCTGTATGTCTTTAGTTTCCTTGTCTTGCCTGTTTAAACTTGCCTATTAGAACTTTCAGTACTATGTTCCTGATATTAGAGAGAAAGTATTCAGTCTTTACAATTAAGGATAATACCAGCTGTAGGTTTTTTGTAGCTACTCCTTATTAAGTTGACATTTCTATTATTGTTTTTCAAAAATTTTTTAAAATCATGAATAGATGTTGAATTTTGTTGAATGCTCTTTTTTACATCAGTTGATATGATCATAGATTTTGCTTCTTTTTTTAGTCTGTTAATCTGGTGGATTACATTGATTGTGCCAGTCTTGTATCTCTGGAATTGTAGTATATAATTCTTTGCATATATTACTAAGTTCTATTTCCTAACATTTTTCTAGGTACTTTTGCATCTGTATTCATTTTTTGTATTGTCTCTGTCTGGTTTTGGTATAAGGGTTACACTAGCTTCATACAACGAATTGGAAAGTGTTCCTTCCTACTTTATTTTCTGGAAAACATTTTCTGAATTGAAGCGAATTCTTCTTTATTCTTCTTTATTTTCCACAGAAATCACCTGGGCTTGGAGAGTTCTCTGTTGAAAGTTTTTCCACTACATATTTAATTAATTTAATAGTTTGAGGCTATTTAAATAATCTATTTCAGGGCTTCCAGGCAAGATGGCGATGGGTCAGAATGTGAGAGTCTCCACAAAAGCGAGTGTCCACAAGGACTCTCTGTGTGAGTGGTATGTGCTGGTGGATGAGTGAAAGTCCATCTGAGGAGAGAATTGGGTTCATGCACCCAGGGCTCCCCTCTGGAGGTGATTACAACCCACCACTGCCCTGAGATTGGAGACCAGCCATGCAGTTTTGACTGCCACCCTCCGGGTTCTCTTGAGAACAGCCGCCCCTCAATGCCTGGCACCCGGCCGACACCATCACCTGTAGCCGCAGACCAGGCATGAGCAGGAAGAACCATGGAGAAGACAGGTTGTGAAAATCTGGAATAAAGCTCCAATGCTGGTGATGAGAGACTGACAGTCGCCATCTTCTCAGTCCCTGGATCTCGCAGAGACCTGCATTGCCCCACCCAGCTCTGCTCAGCATCCATCTTGGGACCCAGAGGCTATCCTCTCCTTGGATTCGGAGAGACAGATGCCCCTTGCCCATGCTGGAACAGGCACAGACACATCAGATCTGAGTGGGAGACTTGGCGGCAGCAGCAGCGAGTAGGGTGAGTCTGGATCTGATCCAGCCTCCTCCCACCATAGCCTGTAGGGCATCTGACCCATGCTGAAAACAACCCTATCAGTCTGTGCTGAGAGTGGAGGGGAAGGGCTGGAGACCGGAGCCACTCCCTCAGGTGGAGGCAGCAGAAAGGAACCTCGAGATACAGAAATGGTCACAGAGTGAGTTTTTTTTTTCTTATTTGTTTTTTGTTTTAGTTTTTGCTTTTTTTTCTTCTCTCTTTCTGTCTTTGTTTACATTTTTGTACTTGCTTTGTTTCTGTTATTTTAATTTTTTTTGAGATTTTACACTTGTGTATGAGTATTTTTGAGGGTGAGTACATCAATGGGGGGGTTGTTTGTATGATTGTCTGTAAGTTTCTGTCTTTTTTTTCCATCTTAGTTTGTTTCCTCTTTATTCATTAATTGGTACACCTGTCTGTTTTTCTTCTTCTTCTCTCTCCACCTTCCTTTCATCTTCCTCCTTTCTTTTTCCATTCTTTTCCTTTTTCTTACCTCATTTTGCTTTCAGGGGGCAAACAGACACTCCCACTAGATGGACAGATTGTAAGGCCGTGGGTTCCAGGGGGCCCACACACCTGTCAGTGGATACTGGGATCTGCAGATAGCTTCTGAATCACAGCTCACCCCTTAATTAAATCTCAAAACTGCAAAAAGCACAGGCCCCCAATCCCAGTCCAGCTTCAGAATTGAACAAAACCAGAGGACATACATAAGGAAGAATAGGAGATTGAGCAAACAAAAATAAAAGTTACCTCCCCATCACTGAATTAAAGAAGAGGTAAAAAGCTCGGGGGAGGAAAACCTACACAAATGAAGAACATGAGTCTCACACAGATTCCTGGGAGGTTAACCACTGGGAATACAGACTTCAGAGCTCAAACAATGAAGAGCCCCCAGAATGACTGGTCTTCCTACAAACCCAGATATGAAGATATTAATAGAGAATAGATAGAATTGAGGATAGACAAGAGTAAAAAATGAAAGAGTTAATAACTGAGATAACAGCAATAAAGAATACAGTGAATGAAATAAACAGCAAACTGATAAGTATGGAAAGCAGAATTAATCAAGCAGAAGAAAGAATTTCAGAGCTTAAGGACCAAAATATGGTACTAACTCAAACTGTGAAAAACACAGAAAAGAAGCTTAAAAAGACAGAAAAAAACCTCCAAGAGATGAGCGATTATTTCAAGAGGCCCAACCTAAGATTAATGGGAATCCCAAGAGTCCATGGAATTATCCAAGAAAACTTCCTTCATGTTATCAGTGACACAACCATTCAAATACAAGAGAACCCCTGCAAGACAACAAATGTGAAGACCAACTCCTAGACACATAGTAATTTACCTACACAAAGCAGGTATAAAAGAAAAAAATCCTAAAGGCAGCAAGAGAGAAAGGTTAGACTACCTTCAGGGGAAGACCAATTAGAATAGCAGCAGACTAATCTATAGAAACACTTCAGACTAGGAGAGCTTGAACCCCAAACTCCAAAGATAGACAACTTCAACCAAGAATTACCTATCCAACTAAGCTAAGTTTCATCAGTGATGGAGAATCAAAATCCTTCCCAGACATTCAATCCCTAAGAGTTTACACTGCTTCCAGAGCAGCTCTATAAGAAATACTTAAGAGAGCATTAAACGTAGAAGAAAGGAAAAAAATAACGACAGTACCCTTCCCAAGAATGCTTTTTTCCCAAGGAAAAAGATTGAAAACACACATGAATCAACCACAAAATCAAAAGAAAGACAACAAACAAATAAATAAACAGCAGCAATAACAAACTCTATAAGAACCTCATGACAGGGATAAACTCGCATCTCAATAATTAGCCTGAATGTGAATGGACTAAATGCACCACTGAAAAGACATAGAATGGCAAATTGGATAAAACTTCATGAGGCAACAATATATTGTCTCCAAAAGACCCATCTCACCAGAAAGGACACTCACAGAATCAAAGTAAGAGGGTGGGAAACACAATTTCAGGTGAATGGAGCACAAAAGAAAGCAGGAGTCACAATCTTAATATGAGACAAAATACCCTTTAAACTATCAAAAATTTAAAAAGATATAGAAAGTCACTACATAATGATAAAAGGTCCAATCCATCAACAAGAAATATCCATCCTAAACATATATGCACCCAACACAAGAGCACCAGCTTTCTAGCAGCTTTTAGGTAAACTAAAAAAAAAATATTGACTCTAACACTATCACAGCTGGGACCTTAAATACCCCACTAACAACCCTAGACAGATCATCAAGACAAAAAGTCACCAAGGAGATTCAGAACCTCAATGTGATGCTTGACCAGATAGACTTAATTGATACCTACAGAACACTCCACCCATCAACCAAGGAACATACATTCTACTCATCACCATATGGAACATACTTTAAGGTCAACAATATCCTCAGCCATAAATCAAGCATAAAGAAATTCCATAAGATTGAAATTCTGCCATGCACCATCTCAGTCCACAGTGGGATAAAAATAAATGTCAACACCAACAAATTTCCCTCAAAACCCAAAAAGACATGGACACTAAACAACATGATGCTAAACAACTACTGGGTCAACACAGGAATCAAAATAGAGATTAAAGGATATCTGGAAACAAATGAAAATGAAGAAACATCTTACTAAGATCTCTGAGACGCCATGAAAACAGTACTAAGAGGGGAATTAATATCTCTATAAACACACATGAAGAAAATGGAAGGATCATGAGTTAACAGCCTAACAAATCACCTAAGGAAGCTGGAAAAGCAAGACCACCAAAACCCTAACTTCAGCAGAAGAATCCAGATCACCAAAATAAAAGCCCAAATTTCGGAAATAGAAGACAAAAAAAATAATACAAAAAGTCAACAAAACAAAAAACTGGTTCTTTGAAAGGATAAACAAGACTGATGGACCCACAGCTAGACTGACCAAGAAAAAGCCCAAATAAACACAATCAGAAATGCAAAAGGTCAAATCACAACTGACCCCAAAGAAATACAAAAAGTAATCAAAGACCACTATGTACAATTGTATTTAAACAAACTTGAAAACCTAAAGGAAATGGAGGATTTTCTGACATCACACAACCTCCCCAGGTTGAAACAAGAAGAAATCAAGACCCTAAATAGACCAATAACAACTCAGGAAATTGACTATGTCATAAGACAACAACCTACAAAAAAAAAGTCCTGGACCAATGGCTTTCTAGCAGAGTTCTACAAAACATACAAGGAGAAGCTGATACCAATCCTATTGAAAATATTTCAGGCAATGGAGAAAGACAGAGCTCTCCCCAAATCATCTTATGAAGTTAGCATCACATTGATACCCAAACTGGGTAAAGATCCAACAAAGAAAGAGAACCACAATCCAATATCTTGATGAACATAGATGCTAAAATTTGCCACAAGATTCTTGCAAACTTGATCCAACAACACATCTCAAAAATCATCCACCATGACCAAGTAGGCTTCATCTCCAGGATGCAGGGCTGGTTCAACATCCGCAAGACCATAAACATAATTAAACACATCGACAGATGTAAAGACAAAAACCCCATGATGATATCGTTAGTCACGGAAAAAGCTTTTGATAAAATCCAGCACCCCTTCTTGATAAAAACCCTCAAACATCTAGGCATAGATGGAACATACCTCAAAACAGTAAGAGCCATCTACAAGAAGCCCACAGCTAACATACTGCTAAACAGACAGAAATTGGAACCATTTCCCCTGAAAACCGGAACAAGACAAGGATGTCCACTCACCCCTCCTGTTCAACATAGTATGGGAAGTCCTAGCTAGAGCAATCAGACAAAAGAAGGAAATCAGGGGTATTCAAATAGGAAAAGAGGAAATTAGGTTATTCCTTTTTGCAGACAACATGATTCTATACTCGAAAACCTAAGATAATCTGTCAAAAACCTCCTTGCGCTGATAAAGGACTTTGGCAAAGTCTCAGTGTTTAAAATAAATGTGCAAAAGACAGTTGCATTTCTATACACCAACAGTAAACAAACAAAAACCCAAATAAAAAGCACAATCCCTTTCACAATAGCCACACAAAAAATGAAATACCTTGGCATCTTCCTAACCAAAGACTTGAACGATCTTTACAATGAAAACTACAAAACACTACTCAAAGAAATAAAAAATGACACAACCGAGTGGAAAAATATTCCATGCTCATGGATTTGAAGAATCAACATTGTTAAGGTATCCATCATACCCAAGTCAATCTACAGATTTAGCACAATACCCATTAAATTACCAGCAGCATTCTTCTCAGACCTGAAAACAATAATACAGAAATTCATATGGAAATATAAACAGAGCTAAAACAATCCTCAGCAAAAAACAAAATAAAAAAAACAGGAGGCATAATGCTCCCAGAGTTTAAGCTTTATTATAAAGCTACAATAATCCAAACAGGCTGATACTGGTACAAGAACAGGTATATAGACAAATGGAACAGGATAGAGAGGAAGCAAAACCTCAATTTCCCAACCAACTCATCTTTGACAAAGCCTCCACCACCAACCACTGGGGAAAGGAGAACATATTCAGAAAATGGTGCTGGGAAAACTGACTGACCACATACAGAAGATTAAAGCAAGACCCCTTCCTATCACCATACACAAAAATCAACTCTAAATGGATCAAAGACCTAAACATAAAACCTCAAACTATAAGAACCTTAGAAAAAAGGCCGGGCTTGGTGGCTCAGCCTGTAATTTCAGCGCTTTGGAGACTGAGGTGAGTAGATTGCTTGAGCCCGTGGGTTCGAGACCCGTCCGGGCAACTTGGCGAGACCTCATCTCTACAATAAATCAAAAAAAATCAGCGGGGCGTGGTAGCGCATGCCTGTGATTCTGGCTACTCGGAAGGCTGAGGCGGAAGGATCGCTGGAGCCCAGCAGGTCGAGGCTGCGGTGGCCAGGAGTGGCCACTGCACTCCAGTCTGGGCGACAGAGTGAGACTCCAGCTCAAAAAGAAAAAAAGAAACACTGATTTGGGGGTAAAACTGACTGAAGTGTTGCCTACTCCATTTTTATCCATTACCTACCAATCAGATCTTGCTATATTTTATCAGAGCTTGCAATAAGCTCTCTACCTATTTCTCTTGATTTTCACCAAGATCATAAAGTTCTAAGGGCACCATCTGCCCTGGCACACAATGACACCTACCAGATGACTAAGTACAAGGGAGGTGGATACTTGAGAGTTGTCACCCAACGCTAATGAGGAGTTTCCATTCTTGTACAAAATGTTTATTGAGTAGAGTAGAGTTTGCAGAGTAGAGCAGTAGTTAAGGGCACAAGCTCTGGAGCCGGGCTGCCCATGTCGGTATCCTGACCGCACCACTTGCTGTGTAATCTTGGGTAAGGCACTTTCTTTTCTTTCTTTCTTTTTTTTTTTTTTTTGAGTCGGAGTCTCACTCT